>NC_051217.1:40849857-40869857 GCF_015220715.1 Pygocentrus nattereri
ACTTCATGGCTGAGCTGCTGTCGTTCTCAATCGCTTCCGCTTTGTTATAATCCCACTGACAGTTGACTGTGGAATATTTAGTAGTGAGTAAATTTCACGACTGGGCTTGTTGCACAGGTGGCGTCCGATCACGGTACCACGCTGGAATTCTCTGAGCTCCTGAGAGAGACCCATTCTTTCACTAATGATTGTAGAAGCAGTCTGCAGGCCTAGGGGCTCGGCTTTATACACCTGCGTCCATGGAAGTGATTGAAACACCTGAATTTGATTATTTGGATGGGTGAGTGAAAAGTTTTGGAAATATTCTGTCTGTATGTATATATATATATATATATATATATATATATATATATATATATATATATATATATATGCACGTATGTATGATGGAATAAAAGATTTTCAGTGCAGTGTATTTCAGTTGGCTCAACATAAACCATTTCATTTTTTCATTCACTGAATATTTTACATAAAACGTTTATGCAAAGACATCATATATATCATATATATATATATTTTTTTCCAAGTCAGCTGCTGGAACCATCGTAATAACCTGGTGATTTAATTAATGATCTTTTTGGTTATGTTTATGGATCTTAAGCATCAATTTTACCTGTTAGGGGTTGTTCTATCTTGCTCTTACACAAATATCCACGATTACATAGAATCATGTGCAGAACCAAACGGCCCTCACATTTCCGTCTGTGAAGAGTGAGATTATGAGATTAAACACTCGTTCTGTAGAGGCTATGCTGGCTTCAGTCTAATAACGAATCCTGCACGAAGTTACAAATCGAGAAAGAGTGACGATCAGCGTCCTGTACTAGATTACATTCTGGTGCGCTTATTACTGTCATTTTGTCTTCACCTGGAAAAGTAGAGAATGAAACAAATTATCTAAAATTATAGAATGAAATATGGAAAATGGAATAAAGGCTTATACTCTGTAAAGCAGTGCAGTACTTATGATCAGTGTCAGCTCGTCATGTGAATCTCGTCTAAGACCACTTTTACAAACAGCTAGTTTTTATTGGCCAATTTGTTTGTTGTGACATGTAGTCTACCTGCTTGCTCAAAGCACAAACACAGGGCCCCGTTATCTCAGGCAGGCCGTGACCCAAGTGGAGGGAGTGCGGGGGGGTTGCTGATCATTTCCCACATCCTTCACAAATGCTCCATCCCTGTGGTACGGCAGGGCCACCGAAGCCTGCCACATGCCATGGATTCAACACACCGAACACAGCACATTTTGTGCATTGTGCATAAAGCACCACCTAACTACAGTGCCAGGTAGTATAACGGTGCTGTCAGAGGAAAACCTCGTTTGTCAGTTTTTGTCATAATTTGTAAATGCCCATTGTCCTTTACATTGTGTGTAAATTTCATAAAGAATGGACCAAAAGAAATGACCCAAAATGCCTTGGTAAAAAGTCTGATTCCATTGATTTACATTAAAAGTAAAGTAGGTTTTTTCCTTCTCCTGAAAAGTTACCATTTTTGGAAATATGGGGTTTTCTTCCGGCAACAACGAGATGTTAAGCTCTTTCTATGTCATTTCTTAGTTAGCCTAAAGTAGCCAACAAAAGCTAGCCCTCTAGACACTAACATGTACCACCATGCTTTAACATAACATAATCCAGACTCATGCAGACTCAATGTCCAACATCGGCCTGAAAACAAAAGCTGTAAAACAGAAAAGTCACCTGTTGCTGGGGTTGATTATGTTATATGGCCTGGCTACACTCTTATTACACTGTTAGAAATAAAAGTACCATGCAGGTACAGTGGAGGAAATAAGTATTTGATCCCCTAAAAACCTTGACTAATGTTGGCTCCCACAGACCACTGACACACCCTAACCTCAGTGAAGTCGTTACCTGCATGAGAGACACCCGTCCCAAATTGTCACCTGTATAAAAGGCCACCTGCCAACAGACTCAGTGACACTCCAACATCTCCACCATGGGCAAGACTAAAGAGCTGTCTAAAGATGTCAGGGACAAAATTGTTGACCCACACAAGGCTGGAATGGGCTACAAAGCCATAAGTAAGAAGCTGGATGAGAAGGTGGCAACTATTGGTGCAATTATTCAGAAGTGGAAGAAGTACATTACTGTCAATCGACCTCGGCCTGGAGCTCCATGCAAGATATCACCTCGTGGAGTCTCATTGATCATGAGAAAGGTTAAAAATCAGCCAAGAACTACACGGGAGGAGCTGGTTAATGATCTCAAGGCAGCTGGGACCACAGTCTCCTAAAAACCCATTGGTAATACACTGAGGCGTAATGGTTTAAAATCCTGCAGTGAACGCAGGTTCCTCTGCTCAAGAAGGCTCACGTCCAGGCCCGCCTCAAGTTTGCCAATGAACATATTAATGACTCCGAGAGAGACTGGGAGAAGGTGCTTTGGTCAGATGAGACCAAAATTGAGCTCTTTGGCTTCAACTCAACTCGACATGTTTGGAGGAAGAAAAATACAGAATATGACCCTAAGACCACCATCCCCACCGTCAAGCATGGTGGTGGAGGTATTATGTTTTGGGGGTGTTTTTCTGCTAATGGCACAGGCCAACTTCACTGCATCGACGGGAAGATGAACGGGGCCATGTATCGCAAAATCCTGGGTGACCACCTCCTTGCCTGCGCCAGGGCACTGAAAATGGGTGGTGGAAGGGTCTTCCAACATGACAACAACCCAAAACATACAGCCAAGGAAACAAAGGAGTGGCTCCATAAGAAGCACATCAAGGTCATGGAATGGCCTAGCCAGTCTCCTGACCTCAATCCCATAGAACATCTATGGAGAGAGCTGAAGCTTTGCGTTTCCAAATGCATGCCTAAAAACCTTAAAGATTTGGAGATGATCTGCAGAGAGGAGTGGGCCAAAATTACTCCAGAAGTCTGTGCAAACCTTATAAAAAACTACAAGAAACGTCTGACTGCTGTGCTTGCCAACAAGGGTTTTGCCACCAAGTATTAAATGATATTTTACAGGGGGTCAAATACTTATTTCCTTTAATGAAATTCAAATAAATTTTTATTTCTCATTTCATGTCATTTTCTCAGCTTTTCTTTTGATATTCTATGTGTCACTGTTAAAATAAAGCTGGCATAAAATTATGAGATGTTTCATTTATTTTTTGTATTAAAACTTTTAAAGTCAGTGGGGGAATCAAATACTTATTTCCTTCACTGTAGATGATTCGTTCATCACGGTACAAACAGTGAAACATTCCCTCAAAGGTAGAACAGTGGTTTTAAGGTCCAGTTGTATACCATAAATAAGTATTTTCCAGTGGAAAATTAGATATTGGTATCTTTCTATAAACTATTTTTTTTAAAACAGAACCATTTAAAAAGCCTGGTGATTAGACAGGTTATGTGGAGTCAGTACATCTTGAGATGTACCCCTGAGGGTCTCACCCCTGTGACAAGAAGGGTACTGCCCCAGTGACAGTGTCGTACCTTTTTTCTGAGAGTGTACTGTGCATTCTCAAATGCCCACATCGGCCAAAGCCATAGAGTTTTTCTAGCCTATTCAACTCTAAGTCAGACTGGGACTATTAGAGCCAAGCCTTTAGGCAGTAACTTCTAATGGTACTGTGGGATTTCTAATAGCATATTAGCATCAAGCTAAGGCTGGTGCTCATGAAAATTTTTGGACATTCTAGACTAAACATAGACATTTGATAAAATTGCTTACACTCATTGTAAATGGTGATTCCACTTTCAGTCCTGAATTACACTGGTAGATAATCTAATATGTAAGGCCTTCAGTTCAGCTCCTGAAGGCCTGGCCAATGGGAGAGCTCACTTGTCTACATCTACCTTGATTCCATGGGAAAAACATTGAGACGGCACAGTGTTTTGTTTGGCATGCTAAGATTTTTCCAACTTCACAATGAAGTAAGAGCGGGCTTAAAATACAACCTGAAAAATAATCCTATTAAACAAAAATGAAATAAAAATTATAGACATGTTCTCAAACTCCCGAGGGTTCACAGTTGTGGTTTAAGATTTGTATTTTTCAAATCTTACTTTGGCTAATGATCATCAAGTCACATATTTTTAGTATCACTCAATTTTTGTATTTGCAAAGGGTGTTTTCACCCTCAGACAACCCGGTTCTCTAAGTACCATCCATCAAAAGGTTCTTTTGGGAATCATAAGTTGTTCTTCTATGGCATTGTGTCAAAGAACCGATATTAACAGCTTTTAAAAGTGTTCATCACAACTCACAGTCCATATTTCTGTATTTAGAACATAATGACCTCTCATGACCTCTCCAAATAGTGTTGACCAGTTAGATCATGGTGAGAAACATTCTCTGACCTTTAGAGGAATCTGTGAATTCGCTGCTAGGTATTTGTCCCATCTGGACACCACTGCAAGCAGTGGAGTGTTGAGCATCATACTAGGAACTGGCAAGAATGTTCCTTGATGTATTCTTGGGTAAGCCAGTTCTGGAGTGGGTCAGTGTATCGTTCATTTTGCCACTGGCCCTGTGTCATTACAGGGGTGTTACAGCATAAGGTGTTGCATCGTGGCCCCCAGTCTTCTACATCCATACATGGGCCTTGAGAAAGACTAAAAAGTGCCTCTGTGCCATACGGGGATTTTCTTTAAAAACACAGTTTTTAAAAATTCTAAACAAGTGAGGGAAAAAACATTCTCTGACTTCAGCTGACCAAATTTCAGCTGCAAAACAAGCATCACATCCACATGAAGATTAGTTCAAAACAGCTCAAACCTTACATTCAGGGTTTTTACAGGGTTGCTTTTCTTTGTACCTATGAAGGGGTAATGTTTTTGAAGAAGGAAAAATATTCATATATGCATGCAAGTGGTTTGGAGAGAATATTTCAGGACTCAGGGCAGCTCCGGATTCAAAGCTTGATATGCTTTGGTTCAGGTTGGGTTTAGATGGAATTGTTTTGAGTTTGGATCAGCTTCAGACTCAAATCTTGGTGTGATTGTAACAGATTTTTTTCATGGATGGAGTTGGCCCTGGGCTTTATTATGGTTTGAGTTGGGTTCAGACAGAATTTTGCCAGCCTCATTTCAGTTCAGACTCAAAGCTAGATATGGTTTGGGTCAGGTCAGGTTTGGACAGAATTTTGTCAGGCGTGAATCAGGTTCAGACTTAAAGCTTGATATGACTCAAGTGAGGTTGGGTCAGGTTCAGACAGAATTTCCCAGTGTGGTTTGGGTCAGGTTTGGCCAATTCCTTTCAGAATTGGGTCAGGTCTGGAGTGAAAAATTGGTATGATCTGGTCGGTTTCAGGCAGAAATTTGTTGGGCTTTGGTCGGATTCCCACTGAACATTTCATATGGTTTGGATCACGTCGATTTTTTTGGGCTTGGGCTGCATTTGGACTGCATTTGTTGTTTGGGTCAGTTTTGGTCATTCTTCTCAGGAATGGGTCAGGTTTGGACCCAGTCTCACAAAGCTAGATATACTTTGGGTCAGGTCAGGTCAGATTTAGACAGATTTTTTGGGGGCTTGGGTTTGGACTCAAATCTTAATGTGATTTGGGTTTGGTCAATTTTTTTCAGCATTGGGTCAGGTTCAGATCCAAAGCTTTTGGGTTGGGTTGGATTGGTCTTGGACAATCTATTGTTGACCCAAGACCAGTTCCATCTGTGGATTGGCCTGTGCTGGGTTTGAACAAAATTTTTGATGGTTAGATCATGTTTGGATTCACAGCCTAAGGTTCGGCCTGGGTTGGGTTCTGACAGAAATTTGGGCTCAGGTCAGCTTTGGACTCAAAGGTTGAGATGTGTTTGGACAGATTTTTTAGGGCTCAACTTGACAGTAGACTCAAGGCTTGATGTGTTTTGTGTTGGGTCAGATTCACACAGTTCTGTCAGGTTCAGACTCAAAGTTTGAAGAGGTGGTCCAGGTCAGGCCAACTTTGAATAGAATTATTTCAGGCTCTGGTCAGGTTCAGACCCAAAATTTAATGCAACTTGTCAGTTGGGCTCTAATAAAATACTTTTAGGCCGCATTTGGATGAATCCTGTTTGGATAAATCCCTCAGGCTGAATTAATATTATTGTATAATATACTCTTAAAAAGATTCTGAGAATGAGAAAAATACCAACCTGTTTCAGTGAACTCAACAAATATAAAAGCAAAGTTATCACCAGTATGAGGTTAGATGTCCACCAGCTCACACCTGCTGGAAGCATCCAGTTACAGTAAGGTGGTACCGCATGTTTAGCACATGACAGCTGCTAATGATCTTGGTCTTGGCCTGTGCTTCCTTGGAAATTCACTGCATAATGATTTATCACCACCACGATGTAATGCTGTGCAGTCTGAGGTGCTGAGCCCCTTGAGACCAAGACCCAGATTTAACAGTATGGCTTCTATTTTAGAAACTCTTCTATTTTAGACTGTCATGACAAGATCCTGACCGATCCTCTTCATATGTGTGGTCTGCTGTACACTGAAGTACTTCTAACATTTTTTTCATCCCATTGGGTGTGTTTATGTGTTTATTGTGTGGTTATGCGTTAATAATATGGGTGACACTAACTACTGGTGCCCACTGTTACAGATGGAGAAATACCATCAAGATAACTCAATTTAAGAGTCATTTGTATTTACATAAGCTATAATACTGTAATCTGTTTGTGACAGTGAGCACATCACCAGTGATTCCATAGTCGTTATATATAACTACACAGTTGTTACTGACTTTTAATATTAAGTGGGGCCTACAACATGCTTTTGCTATTGCTGGTGCCTACATTGCCAGTAGTTATGGTATTGTTTCAGTGTAACTACACAGCTATTACTGATTCGTAACAGAGAGTGAGGTCTACAACATGCCTTTGTGATTGCTAGTGCTTACATCACCAGTAGTTACATTGTTGTTGCATGAAAGTACATAGTTATTACTAAGCATTCAATGTAAATACATAGTTATTACTGACCGGTAATATAAAGTGAGGCCTACAACATGATTTTGCTATTGCTGTTGCCTACATAACCAGTAGGTACATTGTTGTTGCAAGTAACTACACAATTATTACTGACTGTTGCCATGATGTGTGACCTACAACATGCCTTTGTGATTGCTAGTGCCTACATCACCAGTCATTACATTGTTTTGTCAATGTAACTACACAGTTGTTGCTGACTTTTAATTCATTTTAATTCATTGAATTAAGTGGGGCCTACAGTATGCTTTTGCTATTGCCTTTATTGCCAATAGTTACATTGTTGTTTCGGGGTAATTACGCAGCTATTACTGACCTGTAACAGAAAGTGAGGCCTTCAACATGTTTTTGCTATTGCTGGTGCCTACATTGCCAGCAGTTTCAGTGTTATTTCAATGTAAATACATAGTTATTAATGACCTTAATACAAATTGAGGCATACAACACCCTTTTGCTATTGCCGTTGCCTTCTGAGGTTTAAGTCACCTTAATCAGGTGTGTCGGGCGAGGGAAAACAGTAAATCCAGCAGTGCGATGACCCCAGTATTCTCTGTATCTTTCTTCTGACTCTAAAGTGCCCCATCTCTTGAAGTGCCTCCTGCTCTAATAGTGCAGGCATTCTTTTAGGGAGCTGTGGTATTCAGGCTTTGGCCGGGGCTCAGTGCTCTTCCCATGCCTTCGTCTGGATGATCTGTTTGGTATTAACATGCTGGCATGGCCTCCTCTTCCTCCAGGTCCCCAGAGGAAGATTTCTCAATGCGCCTTTCCGTCCTTCTCGGATTCCCGCAGGAAAGCATTGTGAGAGCACCAATTTACCAATACACCGACAACCAGCCACCCCCAACTCCACCACCCCAGTGCAGTCAAGGTGAAATTCACCACAGGAAACCACAACAATGGCAAGTTATAGATACTTATGCTGATTTGTGTCTTGGGATTTCTGTTCCTGTTTAAATAGCTCTGATTAGAAATGGAAAAAAGGGTCTAAGCACAGGGATAAAAGTATTCCAAGGCAAGAATGATCAAAGGGCTCTGGATTGATTGTGTAGAAAAGTCTGGAATGTCTTTAGAAGGGAACATTCTGTGCATTTCTGTGATATGTGATATAAATGAGAATTAGTTGGTGGTGCATTTGTTATTCTCACTAACTGCTTCAAAATGACTTTAATTCCTGGTTTCTGAGTAAAATGCTGCTTCTACAATGCAGCACTGAGTTCTAGACTCTTAAAAATAGAGGTCCCTTTGGACCCTTTTTGTTTCCCTAAAGAACCTTTCAGTAGATGGTTCTTCAGAGAACCATTTTTGTAAATAAGACTTGGAGAGAACATTTTCAAAGTGGAAAGAACCTCTATATAATGTAAAAGTTCTATACAAAGTATGTATTTTTCCTAGAATCATATGTCCAATCCAATAACCATTACATTCATAAAGTTACATGACTGATGCCATAGAAGTCCTGCTTTTGGCTCCCTAAAGAACCTTTAAATGGATGGTTCTTTAAAGAACTATTTTTGTAAAGATGTGTTTTTTAAAGGTTGAAGAACTTCCTCATGATGTAAAGGTTCTGTAACAATTAAAGGATTTCCTTTAAACCTTTTTTCAAATCCAAGAACAATTCAAGAACCACAATGGCCTATTTGGAGCCATAAAAGAACCATTTTTGTAAATGAGATGTGCGAGTATGCCACATAAATAACCCATCCATACTGTGAAGATTATATCTACCAAGCAAAGATTCTTTCTAAAACCACGTGTCCAATCCAAGAACTTTTTGTCAAACCTAAAAATAAAGATGCCAAATTTTCTAAATTTTTCCCAAATTTCTAAGTTTTTGTTTGGACCAATGTCTTAAAAACTTTGGGCCACTGTCATAGACAAAAAAAATTTTTGCTTCCCTGAAGAACCTTAAAGAACCCTCTTCAGAGAACCATTTTTGTAACTGAGACTTGTGAGTGGGAAGAACATTTTCAAAGTGTAAAAAACCTCCACAAGTTCTAAACCAAATATTTTTTTCTTGACATGGAAAAAGTATTTTGGCTCCCTAAGGAACCTTTTAATGGATGGTTCTATTTCAAGGACTATTTTTGTAAACGTGTGCAAGTGTGACGAACCTTATTAAAGATTAAAGATTCTCCACATAATATGTCAATCAAAGAACCATCTCATAATGTAAAGGTTCTATAGCAATTAAAGAGGTTTCCTTAAACCATATGGCAAATAGCAATTTTGGTTCCCAAGAGAACCTACTAATGGACGGTTCATTAATGAACCATTTCTGTAAATGAATGTGTCTTAATGTGTCTGTAAGGTTTAGATTACAAGCATAATATTTTACTACAACCATGCGGCCAATTCAAGAACATTTTAGCACGCTTTACATTCCTAAATCAAAGCCCTTTTTGGTGGTGTAAAGAACCTCTCAGTTGATGGTTCTTTTCTTTTAGAAGCAAGATGTCCAAGCGTGAAGATTGCAAGATTTTCAGGTTGTTCTTAATTGGATGTTGCGGCTGTACAGATAGTAAAAAGTCCATTACTGTACTGTGAGTAAGGGTCATGAAGCAATACTGCTGTGGGCCGTAACTGTATTTGCTATTTGGGTGATGAGATCATATTGGCTTGATGTGCTGTGTGATTAAATGTGTTTTCACTGTAACCAAACTGTGCTGTTTTCAATGATCCAAGCAATTTGTTGGGGGGTCATGCTTTTGCCCTTTAGAGTGGTGAGAGACACAGAAAAGGTTTGAATGACTATAATTATCTGCTGTACATTTGCCTGTTTATGGTCCATTTTTCTTAGTGCAGACTTGTCATCATCTAAAAGTGGTTTTACTAGAAAATTACCATCACTGGCGTAATTCAGTCCAAAACCTAGCTTCGTTACAGCTCAGAAAACCAGGCCTACATGCTTAAGGTAATGTAGGCCAATTGGAGGCAGTTATTTGCTTACTGTTCTTTTCATGCTTTCCTATTTGAATTGCTTGCTGCAGAATGTTGTGAGCAATACCTAATGGGGTTTAACAGCAGGAGAGACTAGCAGGCCCTCTGCTAGGCCATTTAGTGAACTCGGCTATAAGCCGCTCCATTCTGTTGCATGAACAAACTAACGAGCAATATAAAAAAAAACATAATGCTTATTTATTGGCTTGTTTTGTCATTAGGCTATTTGCAGTAAGCCGTTTTGTCCCTAATGATAATAAGACAGATGGCGTAGATTCAGAGAGGCCGCTAATTAGTGAAGTGTTGTTAGCTTGTAGTCAATAAATCTGGCTGAACAAAGCCTTGCATGCCAACTCTTGTTTACATTTATATACATGGGCACATGCCCTCAAGACATCTGCCTGGCATGGACACTGTAAATGTTTTCACAGCCACTTTTATTTCATTCATAAGGAGGATTGCAGCTTGTTCTGAAAACAGGACCTTTGCAGCCAAGAGAGCAGTTAGTACAGAATTAGAGACTCTTATACAAAACTGTTGAAAAATGTAGCCATTGTTTATAAAAGTAGAGGCAAATTATATGAAACACCTTCAAAGAATTTGTCTAATATGTACACCTGGCTTGCACTCGCACCCCAGAGACTCGAGGCCTGACTAATGCTCGCACCCCAGAGACTCGATGACAAAGACTCGCACCCCAGAGATTCAAGGTCTGACTCGGACTTGCACCCCAGAGACTCTAGGCTTGACTCAGAATCGAACCCCAGAGACCTGAGGCCTGACTCGGACTTGCACCCCAGAGACTTGGGATCCAACTTGGACTCACTACTTAAAGACTAGAGACCTGGCTTAGATTTGCACCCCAGTGACTCTCCGATTGACACCCAAGGCTTGTCTCAGTTTTGGACTCACACACACACACACACACACACACACACATTGTCTAAGCCACTTCTCCCTCAGGGTCGAGGGGGTGGGGTGCTGGAGCCTATCCCAGCGGTCACTGGGAGGAAGGCAGAATAAACCCTGGACAGGTCACATGAAAAACAAATTTGTGCTTTACAGTAATTTTACAATGGATATAGGGTGTTGTTAGGCACAAAGCTCATGAACCTAGCTGTAACAATCAAGCTAATTTCTGCCAGTGTCTCTACGTGATTTTCTTTTAAGATTTATGATGCATGAAGATAACATTCATTTTCTAACACATTCATTTTCTACACTACTTATGGCACATCAATAAAAATATAGTCACATGAAGTTTGTAAGACATTTACGTTTTGCAGTGAATCCTTCAGTAAACACTTTGATCCTGAATATTAACAAAGTGATCTGCAAAGTTGATCAGTCTAGTTCTAGTTAAAGCTGGTCCCTTCTATCAAAGTGATTCAGGCTGGCAATATAACAGTGAAATGATACAGAATCCAGTTGTTGCGAGGGGGGCATAGATGGACTGTCAGCCCTGGGGATCGAACCGGCAACCTTCCGGTCACAGGGCCAGATCCCTAACCTCCAGCCCACGACTGCCCCATGACTAACACTGAGAGCTGTGAAAGTAAGACGTAGTGAGGCTAGAGAGAACTGTTAGACAGCATTCTGCTTATGTACAGTGTGGCTGTGGCCAACAACAGCTGGTTAATTAAGCAAATGACTTGTATGAAAGCTCTTTTAACTCTCTATTGCACTGTGTTGCCTCAGGGCAACAAACTCCTTTTCCACACTTTACAATAATGTTATACATATTTAAAGACACTGATAGGGTTAACAATAAATAGAGGAATTTGAGTAAGTCAATAAAAAGCATATGTTTGGTCATACTACCTCTTAGTGGGCAGTTCAGAATCATTTTTTTTTTGTTTTTATGAGAATTTGCAAAAATATGTTTGTTGCCTAGAAGTAGCACTGTGTGGAAGGTCTCACCACTTCAGGGAATACAGCTGTATATCCTTTTTCCCATTTGCCACATAATGCTGCCTCTAGGCAACATACTCCAAAAGGACCCCAGCACACATTTTTTTAGTTTGTATTTGATTTGTTTGTTTTTAGTATTTACGAATTTAATCAGGCCCGGAAAAATAAATTAAAGACCATTTTATTGAATAAAAGTGAATTTAATTTTTTTTTTTAAATTGCTCTCATAATACATGCATGCTACAATATATAGGTATGTAAGTGTATGTGTTAATGTTTTTGTCTGGTGTTTCTGTGTCTATAGGCATATTGTCATATACTCTTGGGGGTGAATCCAGTAAGTAAGCCACTGAGTATTCTGATCCTCTTCCCTTTACTCCCTTCCTCCCTTGTCTAGACATCCAGGGGTCTGGGCAAATGGCTTTTATTGGCAACTTGCCTCCAAACCACACAAAAACAAAAACATGCTCACACATACTTGTCCTTTTGTCCCAGATCCCACACTTAAAATACGTAGTGTTAACACCACTCACATCCAACACACACACACACACACACACACACACACACACACACTTACACGTACACCACCTGCCTGGGCCTATAAATCCTATAAGTACTATAGGAAGCTGGAGTTTGTCTTTGTCTGAGTGAGTAGTGCCCTGTAATAATGCACTATGTTATTTTAACCAGTCAAATGCCAAAGGACCCTATTGTATGGGGGTAGGGTTGAGTGGAATGTGGAATAGCAGCCTAAAAGAGAGACAGAAACACATGCACACGGATTTTAAACGTCGCCCCGCTGTACTGCCTCACAGTCGCTAGGATCTGTGCCGGGATTTAGATGTTATGGTGTTAAAGCCGCAGAGCAAGTTCTGACTCCGTCAACAAAGCAACAAGAGATTTTCCAAATTACTCAAGATTTTCCACCATTGAGCAAAAAAGGATGAATGAATTAGACAGCCTGAACAAAACAAGCACAGACAGTCCATTCACATACAAATGGATGACTAATATTGTGTCATCGCTTTCATAAGAAAACAGATCATTTTTTTTAGACCAACTAAACCCCTTTTATGCTGTTATTCCATGACTAATAGATTTTAGTAATAAATGGGTTAACACTTTCTATGAATGTCACGTCTGTAAGCGTCTATAAACACATTGATAGCATGTTATAATGCATTCATAAGGCATTATGACAGGGGTTTCGAGCAATGTAGTGGCAGCAGCTAATAATGAAGCTAAACATCAACATGAAACACAACTAAGACACTCTAGAGACTGAAGACTCAGCTCAGACTGAGATCATATGATTTGTGAACCTTAATTGGCTCCATACAATTAAAACCACCTATTTCAGCTCCCAAATACCAAATTTGTTGAGTAGCATTGGCAGCTTTTTTTTTCCAAATATGTGAAATTTGCCATCTACAAATCTAAAATCTTACTCTACTTTCTAAATAACTAACTACATTGTTTTAGTCTCATCCAGAGCAACTCACAATTTGATCACGTCATAGAGGTGTTAAGAGTCTTGCCTAGCCCGAGTCTGGACATGTATTGGTACAGCATGGTGCTCTCGTCCATACTGGGGATCAAGCCCGAGTCTGGAATGTAGAGGGCAGTAACATGACTGGGGCAGTCGTGGGCTGGAGGTTAGGAAACCAGCCTTGTGGCCAGAAGGTCGCAGTATGTGAATGAAGTGTCCTTGAACAAGGCACCTAACCCCCAACTGTTAGGGCTGGATAGGGCTGCCCACCACTCTGGGCGAGTGTGCTCACTGCCCCTACTGTGTGTGTTCACTACTGTGTATGTGTTGTTTCACATAAATGAGGAGGGGAAATTTCCCCATTGTGGGACTAATAAGGGTCTCTTAATAAGTGTAACAAACGTGTTGAAGTGTCAAAACAGCACAATATACAGCACAACATTCACCATCATAAAAAGCATAGCAAACATTGTGGTTGAATCCTTGCGCTCATGTTGCCTTGGTTACAGACAGATGAGAGTCAAATATAAATATCTCACCATTGTTGCTAGATTTTGTTTTATTTTGCCATAGGCTACAGAACGAGTCAAGTGTTGATAAGGTTGAGAACTGAATGCGAAAAGTTGCACTGCATGTGATTAACAGTACAAGGCTTACAATAGACTGACAGGTTTTCAGCAAGAGTGTCACAGCTTCTAATTTTTTGAGCGCTCCACAGATATGATCATCTAAATGAGCCAACACAAAGTGTATACACAATATGGACAAAAGTTTTGGGACATCTACACATTACACCTACAGGAGCTTTTATGACATTCCATTCTAAATCCATAGGCAATAACATGGAGTTGGTTCCCTTTGCAGCTATAACAGCTTTCTACAAGATTTTAAAGCATGTCTGTGGGAATTTTTGTTGATTTATCCAGAAGAGCCTTTGTAAGGTCAAATATTAATGCTGGACGAGAGGGCCTGGCTCCCAATTTCTGTTCTAGTTCATCCTAAAGGTCTTTGAGGAGGTTGAGGTCAGGGCTCTGTGAGGACCAGTCAAGTTGTTCCACACCAAACTCACCCAGTCATGCCTTTATGCACCTTGCTTTGTGCATTGGGACTCCGTCATGCTGGAACAGAAATGGTTTTCCACAAACTTTTACATTTCCACAAAGTTAGAAGCATAGAATTGTCCAAAATGTCTTAGTCTGCTGTAGCATTACAATTTCCCTTCACTGGAACTAAGGATTCTAGGCCAACGCCTGAAAACAACCCCATAGCATTATCCCTACTCCACCAAACTTTACAGTTGGCACAATGCAGTCAGGCAGTTAATGTTTTCCTCAACCCAGACTCATCCAGACTGACAAATAGAGAAGTGTGAGTCCAGTGGGAGTGTGCTTTAACTGCAATCTCCACCTTTATATCGCTGTCGTCGTAAGAAAATCTTGTATCGCCAAAATGGTAATTTTACAGGAGAAGGACAAACTTTACTTTTAATGTAAGTCAATGAAACCAGATTCTTTTCCATGTCATTTTGTGTCTTTTTTTTCGTCCATTCTTCATGAAATTTACACACAATGTAAAGACCAACAGGTATTTTCAAATTATGTCAAAAACCGAAAAAAGTCAGAAAAGGACATAGAAGGTTTTTGCTTCCGACAACAGCAATATATCGCTGCTGTCAGAACAAAACCTCATATCTCCAAAATGATCATTTTACAGGAGAAGGAAAAACATACTTTACTCTTAATATAAGTCAGTGGAACCAGACTTATTTCCAAGTCATTTTGGGACATTGCTTTAGGTCCATTCATCATGAAATGTCAAGACAATGTAAAGGGCAACAGGTATTTTCAAGTTACATTAAAAACTGAAAAACAACCAAAATGGAGAATTTTGTTGGCTGCATTTTAATGACTACATGAATCCCAGTTCTGTTGAATTGAACCTGAAAGAAAACCAGTTGCAACTGATGTCAGTTCTCACAATGTAGGGGGACTTTAGAGGGGGCTTGGTTATCCTTCTGGTTCTTTAGTGCTAATGTGACCTCAAGTCATTTGTTGTTCATTTAGATCTCAGACTCCAGCAGTGTATTACTGAATTATGGCTAATGTTGCTCAAGTTTATTATATAGTGTAAGTGACACATAGTTTTGATTTTTAGCAGTACCCTCACCTGCTCCCATCATATTCATGTACTTATACATTAACTTCTTATTTTAGAGCCTGTTAATAGTTTTGACATTGAGCTGTGAGTGTGGTCTTCCATGCATAGTGTGTCAGGCATTATACCTTCTTCAGTGACAGCTTTCCACCATTGCTGTCTAATGACTCTGACTAATTTACTGCCACCACCGTTCTTACTGTGGATCGGTTCTGATGAATGAGTTTTTCCTTCAATCGATGGAGGACTGCTTAGAGACAATTGTGACTGGCTGATAAGCAAGTCAATCATCTTTTCATAAATGGTCAATTGATTATTGCTATTATTATCAATGCACATTTTTTAAATTAAGTTTATTTAGTAGAGGTTTCATACAGCATTTGATCTAATGTTCATTTCCCATGGTTTGTTTTCCTCATAGGAAATGAATGGCTGAATGTTCAGAAAATTAGCAACATGTTACCAACTATGTGGGATCCCATAGCAACTGCCCTAGCAACACTTTACCAACCCTCTGGGATCCCATAGCAACTGGTCTGGCAACACCTTACCAACCCTCTGGGATCCCATAGCAACTGGTCTGGCAACACCTTACCAACTATCTGGGATCCCATAGAAACTGCCCTAGCAACACCTTACCAATCATGTGGGATTGCATAGCAACTGCCCTAGCAACACCTTACCAACCACCTGGAATCCCATAGCAACTTGTCTGGCAACACCTTACCAATCATCTGGGATCCCATAGCAACTGGTCTGGCAACACTTTACCAACTATCTGGAATCCCATTGCAACTGCCCTAGCAACACTACCAACTTTCTGGGATACCATAGCAACTGGCCTACCAACACCTTACCAATCATGTGGGATCGCAAGGCAAATGACCTAGGAGCACCTTACCAACCACCTGGAATCCCATAGTAAATGGTCTAGCAACACTTTACCAACTATCTGGAATCCCATAGATAAAGCATTTAATGATCTTAATTATCTTTAATTATCTTATTGTGTTGTATTTTGTCACAATTTTTACCATGGCAAGAAGCCACATGAGGCCATTTGTGACAGTGATTTTACCAGGGTAAAGGGGGTTTTACTCTGCTTTGTATTGTGCCGAACACTTGAGGTCTCTTTTTTGAGCTTACACAACCCCAAAAACAGACGTTCTCTTGAGTAGTTTGTTTTTACCGAGTAATAATGGAAGACTGTGAAGCATATGTTTGGTACACCTCAAGATTTTTCAACCACAGAGCAAAACTTGATGTGGACTGTGGTGCTTTGTTTGCATGAAGCCATCATACCACAAATAAACCTCAAAGCAACCAAAACGAGACCATCTCAGGAGGCGGTCTGAGGGCTCTGAGATTGTTTGACATGTTCACATATGCATACAAAATGCTGAGTCATTGGTCTGAGACCACTTGAAATACTGAAAATGGTAGAAGCCATGAAATAGAGAACCAAATACAAGTCTTCAGACATTTTCTTCTCTTTATATAGCACAGTTTGGTGCAGGGGTGTGGAAGGCAATCAGTAATGACAAGGAAGATTTAATATGCTTAAAAGTATACACCTGGCCTTTATGCTCAGTATTATGGGTCACAATGGTCATTCTGTTCTCAGGCCTTTCACCTGTATGATAGTGACCAAAAGTCTTAGGACATCTTCATCTCTTTATATACTACAGTGTGTTGCAGGGGTGTGGAAGGCAATCAGTAACAACAATGAAGACCTAATATGCTTAAAAAGTAAACTACACCTGGCCTTTATGCCTGGTATTATGGGTCATTATGGTCACTCTATTCTCAGGCCTATATACTCTATTCTGTACCCTATATGACAGTGACCAAAAGACCATTAACGTCTGTTGCTGGTAAACAGAACACAACCCTCCATCATAAGAATGGTCAGTGCATTCCTGAAAAATATTGAAGGGGCCAGGGTTTCGTAACCCTGTACTGTCCAATTGCAGTGATATGGCTATGTTAACCTCACTAAGCACTTTGGAATGAGTCGATCATGTCAATCACATCCAATCTCCAAGCCAAAGTATACTTTCAGACCCACCAAACCTCCCACACTTGCAACACAAGCAACCACACACATGCCTTAATGCTCCAAGCTGTCAACCTAGCTAACAATATTGAATTCCATTCGTGGACGGAATTTTTTTCAGAGTTATTACTTTTGTTAAATGAGTGTAATTGTGTAATTTTGTATGTAAGTACAGAATTATGCAAGGAATTCCACCAATATTTGCTTTACCTTTTACAGTGACAAGCTTGACAGGTTTAATATTGATAATAGAACATAGTGTATTATTGTAAATAACATCATGGGCTTATTTGGCCACCAACAAGGACAAAACTTTGTATCTTGGTACTTCAAAATACCAGCTGCTCTTTAAAATGTGTTGAAATTTCATGATGAATGGATTGAAAGAAATGCTCCAAAACTACATGGAAATTATATATATATATATATATATATATATATATATATATATAATATACACACCTACGTATGTATGTATGTATGTGTGTGTGTGTGTGTGTGTGTGTGTGTGTGTGTGTGTGTGTGTGTGTGTGTGTGTGTAAAATCAATTTTACTAATACAGCAAAATGGCAAAAATAACTGCCTATACTGAAGGCTTAAAATGCCCCAGAGGGCCAGACATGCCCTCCTTTCTCATCAAAGTGAGCATGTTAAGTGGTTGGTACCTTGAGGACGGCTATCTGAGGGCATCGCTGTGGGTGCGCCAGCGCAGGCAACCACAAGCATCGATACCATCTCTTGCTGAGCGATGAGTGACCTAATCCGCTTTAGATACAGATCAGTGATGGTGGAAGAGACCACACACAGTGTGCGCACGTATACCTGAGAGTGACAGAGCGAACGTGCATTCACACACATGCACCACATGCCAAATAATCTCGCCTGTGTGTTACGCCTTCATTCTTGGCCAACATTATCTCTCTCAGGCCTGCAAGGCAACAGCACTCACTCAGTTCAATATGGCTGTAATACAAGCACTCACAAATATATGATGCAAATAGAATCTACTGATCAGGCAGAACATTATGACCACCTCCTTGTTTCTAAACTCACTGTCCACTTTATCAGCTCCACTTACTGTATAGCTGCACTTTGTAGTTCTACAGTTACAGACTGTAGTCCATCTGTTTCTCTGATACTCTGTTACCCCCTATTTACCCTGTTCTTCAGCGGTCAGGACCTGCATGGAGCCTCAGGTAAAAGTGATTTTAAACTAAGTATTTAAAAAAAAAATCTGCTGAGTCAGTTTAGGTTTTGGTATTAGTCCCACTTTATATTGTGTCTCTAATGACTGTGTAGTTACCTGTGAATAACATATGCAACAACAATGTAACTATTAATGATTTAGTCACTGTTATAGATGGACTGCCGAAGTACGTCTTATGTAAATATACAAGCGTATCAACTTCAGTTTAGCCTCATGTAATTACACAAGTGTATCTTCATAGATGTAACAGCCCATTCTCTCTCATGTAACTACACAAGGCTAATAACATAAATGGAATTACATGTTTTTTTTTAGAAGTTTTTCCCAGCAGTAAATGAGAGGATCTAATAATGTACATTAAGGCTTTACTCACACTGCGTCTGCCAGCTTTCCAGTTATCTCGAATTACACCCTCCCTCTTGTGTTCTATTGCTTATATACAACAGTTAAATAAATAAAGTAAGAAATTAATAAACTGGGTTCCTTCCCCAAATTATAGCTCCGTAACAAGCAGCTTGTTGCTACGTCAGAGTAATGAGCTCCGCCCACTCCTTGCTCAGTCTGCTGTAAGCCTCACCTTCTGAAGTACAGACTGAGCCATAAAACTGCCACAATATCAAGTTCAGCTCAGTTTTGTCATTTTTTGCCAGATCAGTATTAATGTTGTTTTGTTCCAGCCGGTCTGTAAAGCTTCTTATAGCCTGAATGGTTTTGGGTTCATTTCTGGCTGATTCCAGGTTGTTTAGCTGTTCTTCTGTCACAGCTGCCGACTGAAAAGCTGCTCAGTGGTGATTTAGTGTCGTCTCATCTTCAGAGTCTGACCAAATCGGTTGTCGGTCAGATGTGATCTTAACAGTGTCCATTTTCTGTTTGTGGCAAAGTAAGAAGTAAAAACGTTGAAATGGCTTGAGCGTCTCCTACAGCTGTCAAAGTTGTTGCTTAGCAATGGCGTCTCAGCGGAGTGATACAGCATTTGTGATAAATGCGTCATGTTATGGTGAAATATCAGCACAGTTCAAACACCTCTCAACCAATCAGCTTGCGCAGCCAGAACTAACTGTTGTATAATAAAGTAATAAGCCATGAAAGGCTATGCATCAATGTGATTATATCATGGTAAGGGTGTTCTTAGGCACGACACAAAGCCAATCGCAGTAACACACTGCCTCAAGTGGCTTATTGCTTTTATAAACCAGCAGCCAAAATAAAATATGACAAAATACAACACTTTTCAGAAAATACTTTGAGTTATTCCTAATAATAATCAACATAAACAACATAAACATACATAAAG
>NC_051217.1:40879857-40889857 GCF_015220715.1 Pygocentrus nattereri
TGCCCATAACGCACTGCACTTCAGACAAAGTTCTGGCTATGCGTTGTGCCACATTAAGTAAACGTCCCACAGGGCACTGGGATCCTGCAGGTAAATTACCCATAGTGCACTCAAATTTTACAGGTGAGGTTCCCACTCTTCACTGTGCTTCTGAAGGTAAACTTCCCAAAATGCACTGTTCTTCTGCAGGCAAAGTTCCAACAATGCACTGTGCATCAACAGCCAATGTTCCCACAATGCACTGTGCCACTGCATATAAAGTTCCCACAATGCACTGTGCTTCTGCATGTAAAGTCCCCACAGTGTGCCGAGGTTTTGTATGCAAGTCCCTTACAATCCATTAGTATTTTGCAAGTAACGTGCCCACAGTGCACTGTGCCCACCGAGCACTCTTCTCTGCTTCATTAAGTGCTCCGTGAATAATAAGAAAGCAAAAGCTCCAGAGGGACAGGTGACTAATTAATTATTTACAGACTCACACACAGACACTCATGAGACAGAGAGAGAGAGAGAGAGAGAGAGAGAGACACATGAAAGCTCAACAGATGGCCTCCTCTGGGGACCTCTCTCCCTCTTAGCCTCTTCGCCCACTCTTTCTCTTAGTGGAAACATTGCATTCACTTCATTCAAACCATAGTTTGTGAAATATTTGGTCTGCTAAAACAATTTCTTTTGTCTGAGGTTTGCTTCTTAAATTACTCTGGTGCTACAAGACTAATATACGTAAGAAGTAGTGGAAGCAGTTTGCGTTGTGCAATCTCCATGGCTTTTGTCCATTTTAATGGACAACAGTTAGTCTCAGAGTAGTGATCATCAACCCTTGCTGCAGACCCTCCAACCCAAATCTAACGCTGCATTCATGACAACCGGGAACTCTGAATCTTCTACAGGTTCACCAAAACGCATTCATACAACTGCTGTGAGGAGCTTAAGGGTGTGACCATGCAAAGGCTCTAAGGTGACACCACAGTCCAGGTAAAAGAAGGACATTTGTCACAGCAGTTGTTGCTTTGAGTTGAGGTATTTCTGGGCCTGGTATTTCTAGTCCTTGTAAAAAGACCAGAAGCACTGTTGAAGTGCCTGTTCAGTAAAGAGCATTTGCCTGTATGCGCAATGTTTTTCTTCATCTACACAGATGTTCCAATTTATTAGAATAGGCAGAAAAATTAAAGCTTTAGCACAATTCTACCAGGATGACTCCACTACTACATCACTCATTCATTCATTACACTGACCAATCACTGGCTGCCACCTGTCTTTAAAATGACTCTACTTGCGTACCTGTTCTGTTGCTTTCAGGTGCTGATGTTTCGATGTTCCTCTCCTTCCTCCCACTCCACCACCAGTTTGGGCCCCTGCTTGGTTGTCCATGGAGTAGGTTCTGCCCCTGCCATTACTATCCAGCAGGATCTGCATGGGTCTCGACGCCCAATGACCTGGCCGAGCATGGGGCCTACACCAAAGACTCTTACAAATTACTATCCTTCAAATTGTAACTCCTATCAATGACTAAAATATTTTTCCCACCACTTTTTCACATTCAGATTGTCATCTTTGTGTTTAATATTGTTGAGTTCTAGGTACTCAAAGCCAAAACTAGCTTTTCCTCCATGTTGGATGAGTGGCTAGAGAGAGGGCATCCTCAATTAATTGGTCAGCTGCAGAAGATACACAGTGCTCTTTCATGGCCATTTCAATCTGAGGCTAGAGAACCACGGTGGGCAGTGCTCTATAGACAACAGTGAAAGAAACACCCCCTATAGAAGTCAACTTCAGATGCCAATCATGTCTTGGCTCATTGACTACTTTTGGGGTAAGGTGGAATTCTGCACCTTTGATTTCCCACCAAATTCTCACTTTAAGCTGCAGCTTGGTTTTACAGTGAGGGCTCTTCTCTTAGTGTGCATAGAGGTGGTGGACCATCCAGGTGGAGAGGTGTGAATGGCATAGGAGTGCAATCCTCACCATGCATAGCTCATACTCCCACATAATTTCTTTCTTTATTAATTTGTTCCATCATTCATTTGTTTAAATTGGACAGGTCAGTTAGCTTGGCAGAAGCTACATTTGCTGTTCTGGCTTGTCTTCATTGTTCTAATTGATTCCATGAAGCTGGACACAAAGCAGGAATACATTACAGTAATTTTGGAGGGAAGTTGGAATGGACAGGGGCCAAACATGTCTAGCTCAATTCTGTGCATTGATTATCCAAAATGTGAAGTGCATACAGTTTATTCAAGGCATTATATCCAAGACACAACCAGGTGTTTCAGTAAAAATCATACTATATCACAGTAATATGGCAGAAATTTCAATCTGAATGAAGGTGATAGTAACAACTCATACATGGAGACAGGAACTGAACCCCATACACCGGTCAGGCATAACATTATGACCACCTCCTTGTTTCTACGCTCATTGTCCATTTTATCAGCTCCACTTACTGTATAGCTGCACTTTGTAGTTCTACAAAGTAGAAACAAGAAAGTGGTCATAATGTCATGCCTGATCAGTATATTGTGCATTATTTGGGTACAGTGGCCGTTACATTGTGACCTATCTACAGAATAGGCATATGAGAGTCAGTCTTGGATGTATATGCCAATCCATGGTCAAATAGCTCTCTCTAGTGGTGTCCAGTTGAATCACTGAGGGTTTTATACGGAGAGAAGATCACCAGGCCAAAATGAGGCTCAACCAACTTTGACACAGATGGCCTAGTTGGAAGAATAAACCTATGCTTGATGAAGGGACAGTGTACAAAATACTGATGGGCTACTAAATGATGAGAAAAAGTGTCTTAGGACTTAGTAAGGTGTTCAGCCACCACAAGGAACGTTTCATTCCACCGCATGTCTCAATATCTGTAGAACACCAATCTTCCAAGAGATATTCCCTCAAATTGTGGTGGAGTGCAGTCTAACAAATCTCCAAAATACATGTTGGGTTGATTGTGAAAGCTGATTGATTGTGAATGGCAAATGATTTATATCAGTCACTCTCATCAGACCATTCAGTGATCCCTCTTGAGCTGTGAATGGGGCGATGTCATCCAAGAGACCACTCCCATCAGTATTTCATTGTAAAGGTGATCCATCAAGTGATTTATTTAGATTGACTTGCAGTGACCCTTGTCTTCAAGGGACAAGCAGACCCAACTTGGCCACCAAAATGCTAAAAGAGCTACCTCATTGGAGGATCAAGCAATTAGGCCAGTACCATGTATTTGGTGCCAGTTGCACATGCACTCACCCACTTGTTGAGTTAGAGCAGTGGTCTTCCACCCTGGTCCTGGAGAGCTACTGTCCTGCAGAGTTTAGTTTCAACCTCTATCCAACAAGCTGCCCAACTCTAATACATCTGATTCAGCCAATCAGGGACATGGGAAAAGGTTGATTAGCTGGAGCAGGTGTGGCAAATTGTGGTTGGAACTGGGATCTGCAGGACCAGAGTTGGAGACCACTGAGGTAGAGAATGATGGTTATTTGTTGTACAATGAAGGGGCAAAACCTACTAGACTTGCAGTGACACCCTTCCTTTAAAGGGACAAGTGGACCCAATGTAGTCTTGTCTGTAGTCCATTCTAGTCTTCTGAAGGCATTGCAATTCAACTCTGGTCCACACCAACTACTGTTTGGGTCAAACTTCAATGTATATATATCTCTGAGGTTGCACAGGTCAATCAGAAGCCTGGATTAAACTGGACCCACCACTGAGCCTCTTTATCAGTGAAACAGATTGAGTTGTGCTTATGAAAAAGAAAGTGAATGCAGGATATACAGTTCTGATGTCTTTGTATGCTGTCTCTGCAAATACCTCTCAGGACACCACATTCATCATTAGTGCTTTTTTAGCGGCCGTGCTTTAATGATTGTTTCTGTGGCAACCCTCCTGGCATCTCTGAGACTTAGGAGACAGGAGGTAATGATGAAGGCCCAGGAAAAGTTGGGTAAATATGCCTATCAATAACACATAGGCTAGTGGATCCCAATTGCAGTGATGTAGGCAACCTACACTGTGCAATTCTGTGTTTTTCTGCTCTAATGCAGCTGTTTCAGCAAAGGAAGGACTTGATCATTAGCTAATGATGTGCCTGGGGGGCAGGGAGAACAGTGCAGTGCAGGTGGACTACAGTACTGGAGCTAGTAAGCACTATCATAACACTCAGTGGCAACCACCAACCCATATGCTTTACCTACTAATAGTTCATAAGCTATTATTTGTAAGTTATACATATCAATAAATCATGAGCCATCTGCCTTTAACTCACAAGAGAAACCTACTATTGGTTGTTTGGTACTTTTAATAATAACAATTATTATTATTGTTATTATTATTATTATTGTAATAATAAACATACAACTTTACAATACAGAACAAAACAGTCAAAAAGAAAAATCAGCAGAGAAAGAAGAAAAAAAAAGGTAATCAAAAATAAAATATGTAATATTAATATGAAATTTCCTTACAACTAAATATTCCACAGTCAACTGTCAGTGAGATTATAACAAAGTGGAAGCGATTGAGAACGACAGCAACTCAGCCATGAAGTGGTCGGCCACGTAAAATGACAGAGCGGGGTCAGCAGATGCTGAGGGGCATAGTGTACAGAGGTCACCAACTTTCTGCAGAGTCAATCGCTACAGACCTCCAAACTTCATGTGGCCTTCAGATCAGCTCAAGAACAGCGTAGAGAGCTTCATGGAATGGGTTTTCATGGCCAAGCAGCTGCAGCCAAGCCTTACATCACCAAGCGCAATGCAAAGTGTTGAATGTAAAGCGGCGCCACTGGACTCGCTTCTACATCTGGCAATCTGATAGACAAGTCTGGGTTTGACGGTTGCCAGGAGACGGTACTTGTCTGACTGCATTGGGCTAAATGTAGTTTGGTGGAGGAGGGATTATGGTGTGGGGTTGTTTTTCAGGAGTTGGGCTCGGCCCCTTAGTTCCAGTGAAAGGAACTCGTAATGCTTCAGCACCAAGAGATTTTGGACAATTTCATGCTCCCAACTTTGTGGGAACAGTTTGGGGACGGCCCCTTCCAATGTGACTGCACACCAGTGCACAAAGCAATGTGCACAATGACATGAATGAGCGAGTTTGGTGTTGAAGAACTTGACTGGCCTGCACAGAGTCCTGACCTCAACCTGACCTCATCTTTGGGATGAATTAGAGCGAAGACTGCAAGCCAGGCCTTCTTGTCCAACATCACAACCAAATGCGCTTCTGGAAGAACGGTCAAAAATTCCCATAAACACACTCCTAAGCCTTGTGGAAAGCCTTCCCAGAAGAGTTGAAGCTGATATAGCTGCAAAGGGTCAGATGACATCATATTAAACCCTATGGATTAAGAATTGGGTGTCACTCAAGTTCATATGCGTGTGAAGGAAAAATACTTTTGGAAATATAATGTAGATAGATGGATAGACAGATAGATTATGATTTATCATAAGAGATTCAGTCCTAATCTATCCTTTTTGCTCTACTCTCTTCTCTTCTGGCCCCACTGGAGTTGAATGATGGTTCTCTCGAGTCTGTCGGTTGATCAGTTCTGTAACAGCAACCTGTCACTAAACCTGTTCCTCTTGTCTGTGAGGCTGGTGTGCAGTGGGTGGCCATCGTCCTCCATAATGGAGAACAGTTTGTGTGGAGTCCTTCTCTCAGTTAGCTGAAGCCCTGAGTCCAGCTGCACCCCGACCACTGAAGCCATTCGCCTGACCAGCTTGTCCAGTTGCATCTCGTCAAATTTTTTTGTGCTTCTTCCCAAGCATGCCACGTCATAAACAAGACAGCTGGCAACCACAGTCTTATAGAACATCTGCAGGAGCTTCCTACAGATGTTAAAGGAGCCCAGACTCCTCAGGAAATAGAGCCAGCTTTGCCCCTTCCTGTACAGGATGTCTGAGTGCGCTGACCAGTCTAACCTATCATCTAGTTGCAGTCCAAGATACCTGTAGGTCTTAACCATCTCCAGTTCAACCCCCTCAGTAGACACAGGCTGTGTGAGTGGCATGAATCGTCACTCCAGAGAAAACATCTCCACTGGGTTACTGTCATTCCCAGGAAATTTCACAACTGGACTTGTTACACAGGTGGTGTTCTATCACGGTACCGTACTGGAATTCACTGAGCTCCTGAGAGCGACCCATTCTTTCACTAATGTCTGTAGAAGCAGTCTGCAGGCCTAGGGGCTTGGTTTTATACACCTGTGGCCATGGAAGTGATTGAAACACCTGAATTCAATGATTTGGATGGGTGAGTGACTACGTTTGGAAATATAGTGTATTTGAAAGTGACACACAGTGTCAGGGAGGGTCTCTGAGCTAACTGAGCATATTATTGAAATACTATTATGGATAAGTCAGCTTGTTTCTGGGAGGGGATATGGTGCTCTTCTCTAAGGAAAGATATTTGTGGCCTTGCTTTCACCCCACCCCCCTACCGCTGTTTGCATTCATTGACCTTCAACAGCTCCATAGAAACAGGTCATTTGTGTTCAGTAAAAAAAGTGAGAGCCTTCTAATGACAGCTGCAGCATCATATATCTGCACACATTCTGACTCACAGGAGGAAGGTTCATTTTGATTGCTCTCCCAGTGTGTCATAAGTACTTGAAGCAATTCTTCATTATCAGGGGCTCCACCAGCAAGGAAGCTTTTGATCCATCACATTCTCACTGCCCAAAGGTAATTTGTAGATCTTTCTTCAGCATGTTTATACATTTGACATACATCTCCTGACAAAACGCTTTGCTGCTTTGCATTCAAATATGATGTTTCTCTTATATGATCTCCTGCAGGACCGTAGATAGCTGAGTGCTTCTGGCTGCAGAGCACAGCTGCTGCAGGGTTGCTGATTTAAATCTCACCAGGGACCTGCAGGAGATCAGTATTATATAGGAGGATGCTGCCCACATACTGTGCACAGGGCTTTCAAGGTGCCTACGCCTGCCTGATTGAGTGTTTGGGCCCCTAGAATTACACAGAAATGTTATAGTGAACAAATCCCAGAACATGCTGGATGCTTTTGCCGTCATGTCAAAAACTTCAGCTCTGCAAGCTTCATCTACCTTGTGTAAACATTTCCTGATGAATGAATTTGAACACATGAGGTTTGTTTTTTTTCCTGAGAAAATGCACAGTGCTTTTAAAGCAAGAAAGTAATAACCATAAAACCTTCTGCAGAAAAAAAGAAAGAAACAAACAAGCAAACAGAACAAGGTAAGAAAGAAATAAAGAAGAAAGAAAAGAAAGAAAGAATGAATGGATGATTGAATGAATGGAGGAATGAAGGAATGGACAAATGAACGAATGAGTGAATTAATTAAACAAAGATATTAGGAAAGAAAGAATGAATGATGAATGAATGAATTAAAAACAGAAAGAAATTAAGAATTAAGAAATAAAGAAATAAAGAATGAATGAAATAATGAACGAATGAATGAATTAAACAAAGACATTGAGGACGAATTGATTAATTAATTAATTAAACAAAGAAATAAATTAGGAAAGAAAGATAGAAATAATAAATGAATGAATGAATGAATGAATGAATGAATGAATGAATGAATGAATGAAACAAAGAAAGAAAGAAAGAAAGAAAGAAAGAAAGAAAGAAAGAAAGAAAGAAAGAAAGAAAGAAAGAAAGAAAGAATGAATGCATGGTTGAACGAATGAATGAATGAATTAAACAAAGAAAGTAAGAAAGAAAGAAAGAAAGAAAGAAAGAAAGAAAGAAAGAAAGAAAGAAAGAATGAATACATGGTTGAACGAATGAATGAATGAATTAAACAAAGAAAGTAAGAAAGAAAGAAAGAAAGAAAGAAAGAAAGAAAGAAAGAAAGAAAGAAAGAATGAATGCATGGTTGAACAAATGAATGAATGAATTAAACAAAGAAAGAAATTAAGAAAGGAAGAAAGAAAGAAAGAAAGAATGAACAGATTATTGAATTAAACAAAGAAAGAAATTAAGAAAGAAAGAAACAAATAATGTAAGGAGTAAATAAATAAAGAAAACGTGAAAAAGTAGAAAGTACGAGTCACGCATGCAGCCAGTGCTCAAACGGACATGAACTGCATTTCCCAGAATCCTTTGGTGAATCATGAGGCGGAACTATTTCCCTCGCTACTATTCCCCAACTTGAACTCCATTTCCCAGACTCCCCAGCAAAGTAGACTAGTATATAAGCCCAGGCTTTAGAGTAGACTAGTATATAAGCCCGGGGTTCACTGTCTTGAGAGAACAATGGAAAGAAAAGAAAAATAGGACTTTGTCTAAATATTTGGGACAAATCTATGCAAACAGTTAACATTTAGAGCTATTAAAACAACAGATATTAATTTCTGTTGATTTTACTTTTCAGAATAAAAGCAGTAGCCAAAATCAAACAATTTTCAAGTTTTCGTTTTCAAGACAAAACACATGAAACTAGTACAGTCATACAATATGCTGACCTCTACATAACAGAATACAATACGCTTCTGCTAATATTGCATGCAGTGTTGCCTCTAGGCAACAAATATAGTTAAACAATTTCTCACAACAGAAAAAATCATTTATATGATACTGAGATACTGACACTCCATCATATCGCTGTTGTCGGACAAAAACCTCATATCTCCATTTTTGTCGTTTTCCATTTTTTTTACATAATTTGAAAATACCTTCTGTCCTTTATATTGTGTCAAACTTTCATGGTGGATGGGCCAAAAGAAACGGCCCAAAATTGCTTAGAAATAAGTCTGGATCCTTTGACTTACACTAAAAGTAAAGTAGGTTTGTTTCCATTTTGCAGATACGAGGTTTTGATCTGACAACAGTGATATGATAACTATATATTTGGACGGATGAAAATGCTGAAAAACTGCTTTTTTGAAAGACGCTGTTTCTAAGTGTCATCCATAAGCTGCACGATGTCAAAAAGTGATGCAGAAATGCCCACCAGGCAACAGTGCTAAGTAAATAATGCTAAGTAAAAGCTTTTTAATGGTGTATTCAAAACTTCCCCTCCTTATTAACCATTTGATAGTTATTAAATGTGCATCATGTCATTGTAAAGTAAAGAAAATGGGTTTGTTGCCCTGAGGCAACATCGTGCAATAAAGGGTTAATAGAAACACTCTGTAGAAGAACCACATCAGAGATCAAATTTCACACGTGAGAAAGACGACAAGTCCTCGCCCTACTGGTACGAACATGAACTCCAGCTTCAATCTAACACCCCTGCCAGGCATTTCTGCTGCTTTGATGGAACACCTTATCAAACATGCCCATGATCAAACCCGGCCGCTATGAATCAGCGCTGCTGCTGCTGCTGCTCAGACTCGGTAAAAGAGCCTTGCCATAACACATGTACATCAGCTTTGATAGCAAATCTGCATTGTGTTGTAAATTAAAGCTCAACAGACCAAAACAGACTCATTAATGAAAGAACCATAGAATCTATATTTAATTCTGCCTCTGGGTTTTTCTCCGGAAAAATACAATCATGTTTCATCTTCTACTGCAGTAAAGGAAGCTAGCCTCGTGTAGCAGCGCAGTGGAGGCTTATATAAACCTAATTCCAAAAAAAGTGTGGGACTGTATGTGAAATGCAAAAATAAATAAATAAATAATAAAATAATATTAAAAAAAGATTTGTGAATCCACTTTGGTCTGTTTTTGAAAGAAAGCAGTACAAAGATGAGATATTTACTTTCGTGGCATCAACTTCAATTTGTTTTTTGTAAATATACACTTGTATACACTTGTTGATGCATGCAACATGTTCCAAAAAAGGTGGGACAGGAGCAATTTGAAATTGCAAACACAGTTAAATTTCCAGAAAACAATTTAAAGGCAGTGAGGTAATCATGTTCAGGTATAAACGGAGCATTTAGACAAGGTAGAGTCCTTTAATAGCAAGGATGAGGTGCGGCTCATCACTTTGCTAAAAATTGTATCAGCTAAAAATAAACTTATTTAAAGGTACAGTGATGCAGCTGACTGCTACCTAGCAGAA
>NC_051217.1:40894857-40897357 GCF_015220715.1 Pygocentrus nattereri
ACCAGTAAAAATGGAGTTAAACTGGTAGAGCTAGAGCTACACCAATAGAAATGTAATTATACCAGAATGACTTAAGAGTTACACCAGTAGAATTAATTAGTTAATGAGTTAGACTAGTAGAGCTAGAGGTACACCAGTATAAATAGAGATTCACTAGCAGAACTAGAGTTACATTAGTAGAACTAGATTTTAAATTTGAATGAGATAGAGTTGCATGAGTAGAATAAGTTACGAGGCATTACATCCCTGTACAGCTTCAAGAGTAATCTTAAAACCTTCCTGTTTAGATCTGCTTTTAGTTAAGAAACTTTTGTTCTATCTCTTTCATTTTATCTTTTTCAGTTTATTTCATTATTTTATTTTGTTTCCTTCTATCTTTATTTCTTTTAATGTGTTTTGCTTATCTTTGTTTTCTTTTTATTTATTCTGTAAAGCACTTTGAGTTGCATGTATGTATGAAAGGTGCTATACAAATAAAGATTATTATTATTATTATTATTATTATTATTGTTACAGACTTACATTAGTAGACCTAAAGTTACACCTGAATGAGTTAGATATACACCAATAGAATAAGCTACAGAGTTACACCAGGAGAGCTAGAGTTATACTGGTAGACCTAGAGCTGCACCATAAAGAGTTAGAGCTACACAAATAGAATGAGCTACAGAGTTACACCAGGAGAGCTAGAGTTACACCAGCATAACTAGAGTAACACCAGTGGAGTTACACCAGTGGAGTTACACCAGTGGAGTTACACCAGGAGAGCTAGAGTTACACCAGCATAACTAGAGTAACACCAGTGGAGTTACACCAGTGGAGTTACACCAGTGGAGTTACACCAGTGGAGTTACACCAGTGAAGTTACAGTAGTAGAATTAGGTACAGAGTTCCACCCGTACAACTAGGGTTAGACAGAATCAGTCAGTAAAATGAGTTACAGAGTAACAATAATTTAAAGTGATGTTGGTTAATGTTATTTGTTGAGACCTGTGTTTATGCTTGCTTGAAATTTAGATACCAAAACAAATTTGATGTGGACACAACACCCTCTTTCACTTCCATACTGACACACACTCCATCGTGCTGCAGGCTGCATGTGATTGTGATGTGAGAATGTGTGTGTGTGTGTGTGTGTGTGTGTGTGTGTGTGTGTGTGTGTGTGGCTGGGATTGTGGGAGTCCTACCAGCGAGGGGCAGTAGAGATCCTCCACTCACTGCTGGATCAAATTCAATTTGAGCACCTGGGGTGGATCACACAAACATCAGCTCCTTAGGACTGTGTTACAGCGTCCAGACACAAGTTGATGAAGAACCTAGAACAGGGTCTGAGAGCAAGTGTGTGTGTATGTCTTTGTGTGTGTGTGTGTGTGTGTGTGTGTGTGTGTGTTTGTGTGTGTTTGTGTGTGTTTATGTTGTGGAGAACCAGAATAGGCTACACTTTACATGAATGACAAGTCAAAATTAACCCATGAAAACATTCATATTATACACTTATTAAACATATAATTATTATAAAGCATTATTAACATGATTATAAACATGAATAACAATGCATTATGTATAGCCTGTTTATACAGCATTATTAATATGATGCATTATAAACTCTAAATGTATAATACATTAGATCAATATGAGCTTGTTGAACATATAGGCTCAAATAGCTATGGGAGCAGTCGGAGCTGGAGGCTAGGGAACCAGCCTTGTGACTGGAAGGTTGCTGGTTCGATCCCCTAAGCTGACAGTATGTGACTGAAGTGGCAAATAACCACCAGGTGCCATGGATATGGCTGCCCACCGCTCCAGGCAAGTGTGCTCACTGCCCTCTAGTATGTGAACTTTCAATGTGTATGTGGTGCTTCACTGCATGGATGGGTCAAAATGTGGAGGTGTCATTTCCCCATTGTGGGACTAATAAGGGTCACTTAACTTATAATATGAACACATGACTTTATGGGCAGACAAATAACTGCATGAGTTTCTTGGACATCCTGGCTTTCCACAGGATTTTGGTGTGACTGTGTGAATTTGTGGCTATTCAGTCCAAAGAGCATTTGTGAGGGCAGGAATTGATGTTGGATGAGGTCATCTGGCTCACAAACAAGGTTGCAATTCATCCCACACGTGTTTATTGGAATTGAGCTCCAAACTTGTTTAACCAGATCTTTATGGAGCTCAGGGGGCTCAGTCATGCTGGAACAGGAAATGGTCTTCCCCAAACTGTCCCATAAAGTTGGATAAAATTGTATAAAATGTATAAAATGTCTTTGCATGCTGTAGCATTAACATCACCCTTCACTGGAACTCAGAGGCCCAAACCCTGAAAAACAGCTCCAGCCCATTATCCCTCCTCCACTAAACTTTACTGATGGCACTGTGTATTACAGTAAGTAGCGTTCTCCTGGCATCCACCAAACACAGATTCATCCACCAGACTGCCTGATAATGAAGCTTGGTTTACTCCAGAGAACATCTGTCCTCTGCTCCAGAGTCCAGTGGT
>NC_051217.1:40902357-40944857 GCF_015220715.1 Pygocentrus nattereri
TACCATCAGCTCTTTTGTCTTCAGCAGTTTTGCGCTCTCGTTTGGTGGCTGCAGGATACACGAAGCTGAGCCACCTTATGAGTACTGGATCGGCAGCTATAAGTGAGAGGACAGGTCTGGTCGTCTGCTGGATCAGGTTATGGCAGAGGTACAGAGGTCACTGCCAGTTGATTACCTGGGCTTCCTGAATGATCCATCTGTCATCGACCATTGGAGGGAAGGCTGTCAGTATGATTTTCCTGAACTGACTGCTATCCCTGCTGTGGAGTGGACTGAGGATGGGAGGTGTCTCCTTTCCTTCACCACTCCAGTACTAGGAGCCTTTTCCTTGGTTGGGAGGAAGGCACTGTACTTGGTGTGTGTGAAGGATTCCCAGGCACACTTTCTGGATGGAGTTTTATCGACAAGGTGGTCTGAGTTGTTTGGCGCTGACTCCTCCCGAAAGGCTGCCGGCAGGTCCTGTATAAGCATCCAAGTGATAAACAGACAACTGACCTCCAGTGGAGGGCCGTGCATGGAGCAATAGCTACAAACAGACATCGGGGGCACCTCGATCCAAGTGTTGGGGAGGGCTGCCTCTTTTGCCCACAATTTGAGTCTCTCTTTCACTTGTTTGCGCAGTGCGCTCAGTTGGGTGATCTGTTCTCCTTGTTGACCGAATGGTTCTCGTCATTGGGTCAGGCTTTCTCCTTTCAGCTTTTCATTTTTGGGGCCAAATACACAGTACAGAGGAAAACTGTCTTAGTTCCACTAAACGTTTTATCTGGTACAGCAAAGCTAGCCATCTGGAATACGAGAAAGAACCAGTTGCTGGGTCAGGGAACGGTGGACGTGGTGGCTGTGTTCCTGGGGTTGGTGGCTGCAAGCCTGAGAATGGAGCATGCTTATTACAATTTTGCTCTCTCTCTCTCTCTCTGTTTCTGTATCTCTCTCTCTCTCTCTCTCTCTGTATCTCTCTCTCTCTATCTCTGTATCTCTCTCTCTCTCTGTATCTCTTGCTCTATCTCTCTCTCTGTAACTCTCTATCTCTCTCTCTCACTCTGTCTCTCTCTCTTTCTGTATCTCTCTCTGTCTTTCTTTCTTTCTCTCTCTCTCTCTCTCTCTCTCTGTATCTCTCTCTCTGTCTCCATCTCTCTCTCTCTCTCTCTCTCTCTCTCTCTCTCTCTGTATCTCTCTCTCTCTGCCTCCATCTCTCTCTATCTCTCTCTCTTTCTGTATCTCTCTCTATCTTTCTTTGTATCTCTCTGTCTGTGTTTCTTTCTCTCTCTCTGTCTCTCTCTCTGTATCTGTATCTCTTTCTCTCTCTCTCTCTCTCTGTCTCTCTTTCTGTATCTCTTTCTCTCTCTCTCTCTCTCTGTCTCCATCTCTCTCTCTGTCTCTCTTTCTGTATCTCTCTCTGTATTTCTTTGTATCTCTCTGTCTCTCTCTCTCTCTCTCTCTCTCTCTCTCACACACACACACACACACACACACACACACACACACACACACACACACACACATATACATACACACACGCGCGCGCGCGCACTCTCTCATTCATTCAGAGCTGGAGGTGGGCGGGGCTCTGTCTTTGCTACTCCTCCTCTACGCTCACTGTGTGCTGCGCGGGGCGCGAGCGCTTCATTCCCGCTGAAGCGGTGGCGCTGCGCGAGGCGCCCGCGAGCTCCAGGGCTCCGCGTCCGCGCATACACAGAAACGCGCGTGTGGGGATGCTGTAGACGGAACACGTGCCGGAGCGGCACGGAGGCGCGCGCGACTACAACTTTTAAATCACGCTGCTGTTTGTTTTTCTTTTCTTTTCTTCTTGAATTCTGGAACATCAAAGTGTCCTAAAAAGGAAAAGCAATGACGACGGCCACGGCGCGCGCTTCTCCATCACCTCTGCTCAACGGGACCGGCCACCACGCGGCGGACGCGGAGGATTCCGCCGAGGCCGGGTGGCGCGCGCTGCTGCTCTTCGGCGCGTCGGTGGCGGTGGGCGCCGTGGTGTGCGCGGGCGGCATCTTCTCGCTGGCGTCCGTGCCGCGCATGCGCGCGCGCTCGCCGCTGTGCCTCATCGTGGCCTGCCTGTCCGTGGACGACCTGATCGGCGTTGTGCCGCTCGCGCTCGCCGCGGTGCTGCAGTGGAGGCGCGAGGGCCACGGCGAGGACGGCGACGATGACGCGGCCGTGTGCACGTGGGCGGGACTCTTATACGTCTTCCACGGGCTCGCGAGCAACATGAAGGCGTGCCTCATCGCCGCCTACACGCTCTACGCGAGCAGACGGAGAAGAGGAGCGCGAGGAGCGCGAGCAGGTGCAAGAGGAGGCGTGCCGTGCGCGCTCGCCGCCGTGTGGGCCGCCAGCCTGGCCGTGAGCGCGCTCCCGCTGGGCGGCTGGGGTCGCTTCTCGCGCGCCTCTCTGGGCTGCCTGCCGGCGCGCGACGGCTTCTACGCGCCGCTGCTCGTGGCCCTGTACGCGCTGTGCGCGTGCGGCTTGGCCGCGTTCTCGGCGCCGCTCACGCACCAGCTGCTGTGCTCGGCGGACGCACTCAGGCCGCTCTGCCGGTGGGAAGGAGGAGGGGGCGGGGCCGCGAGCGCCGAGGGGGCAGCGGCGCCCCTCTGCGAGGTCGCCTCCGCGTCGCGCGAGAGCCTGGAGAGGAGCTACGGCGAGCTGGGGTCCGGCGCGGCGGCCACGGAGTGCGGGGCGGAGGCGTGTCCATGCTCCACGGGCCAGTTTGGCGGACAGGGAGTCCGGCACTGTCCGGTGGTCTTTGCGCAGAAACGCTTCTCCATGATCCTCGCCATGGCACGGATTGTTCTGTGGATGCCAATGATGGTGAGACAGACTGACCAAATGGCCTTTTGCTGGATACAGTAAGGGAATGTCCCGTGGCTTTCCTGAAAACGTAGATTCCCTGGTTTTTAAATGGAAATTCCACCTTTCTTTTTAAGTCTGTTTAGTCATTCAGGGTGATTTGGTGTGAAATGCACTGCTTTAGAGTAACAGAGTCTAGATTGTTCACAGTGGTGGTGATAGGAACCAGACGTCCTCTGAAAAGTGGAAGTCCCTCACAGAAAGTTATTGCATGAAATGGTTACTAATACACGGCCCAATGCCTGAAACATTAGCCACGTTTACATGCAGCCTGATAATCCGTCAAAAATCCAGACTAATAGCTCAATGGAAGGTATCCACATAAACACCTCAATCGGAATAGCCTAGTCCAATTGAGGCCATTTGGTATATAGTTTCTCTCTGACTGAACGGGATGAGTAATCCTGTAAATAATCCATTAAATAGAAGAACGATATGTAAACGCCTGTGTCTGATTACATTCCCTATCGGAATGTTTAAGTCCATTCTGCATGTGCATCACATAATAGTGAAAGTTTATACCGTTCAACACGACGGAGCAGAAACTGCTCTGGGACGGACGTCCAGCTTATGTGTCTCGGAACACGACGTCTTCCTCTCAGCCTTCTTTAATAAGGACACGTGAAGCATGTTTTCCTGAGTCGAATGTTATTTTAATTTAATTAATGGCGTTTGGCTGACGCTCTTATCCAGAGCGACTTACAACTGGATCATTTTACACAGGGAGGCCAAGGTGATGTTAGGAGTCTTGCCCAAGGACTCCTGTTGGTATAGTGTAGGGTGCTTGCCCTGGTGGGGGATTGAACCCCAGTCTATAGTGTGGAAGGCAGAGGTGTTAACCACTACACTAACCAACCACTACATTTTACAGCAATAAAAAACAAGCACTGCTCACTGCTGCTCATCTCACGCTGACTGGATTCATGTGATGCTGGTTGTCATGGTAACGTTTACACAAAGTGGTTCTGTATGCATGCATGTCATTTTGGATCGGCTTACTCGTGATGTGCATGGAAACAGAGATTTTCCCTCAGATTGTTGAGTAGAGTGAGCACAAACACCTCGGTCTTCATCTATAATCGGATTGTATTCAATCAGCTTGGGCATGTAAACACTACCAGTGACTATAGTTTTTAAAAGATTCTGGTCTAAAATGTATTTTTGGACCCCGTTAAATCCCAGGCTTATTACATGCTAAGGCTTATCATTCATTACCTTCATTGCACAATAATGGAGCCAGTCTTAGGTTATTGAAGTGTGCCAGTGGTGGTTTTGGATGGTGAATAAAATGCCTATATTTGTGTTGTAGACCTGGTGACCCCTGGTTCCCATCACGACCACTGTAAAGAAATCTGCATCTCGACAATGAACGATTTCACACCAAACCTCTCTGGATTACTCTTTGCATGAGTCAGAAATATTCAGAATTCCCCTTTAAGTTCGGAAAAGCTGATGAATTTTAGTGTAAAAGTGTGTCCTTGCATAGTAACACATGGCAACCTTCCACAGCTTCCACACAGCGCAGAATGTGACTGCAATACTATAAAATGGATAATTGGTCTTAGAATCTGGCTGAGCTGCAAAAAAAAAAACACAGTCGGTCACTAAAAACATTCACAAACAGTTCTTTAGAAGAAATTTGCACCAAAATGACCACTGGGTGTGCTGATATTCGGCCCCTTTCTTTATTAACCCATAGATATTTAAGTCCTTACAAGGTCAGGCCCCAAGTTTTATTACACACTTCGATAACTGAAGAAAAGAAAAATAAAAAGATGGTTCTTCAAGGGATCTTTAGTAAAGAAAATGGTTCTGTATGGAGCCACGAGCACTCAAAGAGCCCTTTGCATGATTAAAGGGTTCTTTGCATGCTGAACTAGATCTTCAGACTGATGGAGAATGTATAGAATGAATAGAACCTTTTTGAAAAGGCTTCTCTATAGTGCCCTAAGGGGTTCTTCTGTTGTTACAAGCTTGACATCATAGACAATAGAAGAACCCTTTTGGGTGCATTAAAGAACCCTTTTCAGAAAGGTTCTGTATTAAACTTCTATAACACATTCATGCACAACTGACAGAAAGATAAAAAGAATTGTTCTGTGGTGCTTTGCGCTGTACCCTGCTGGGCGACGCTAATGCGAATGTAGCTAGTTATCCGGCTACAGGTGAAACCGACCGCAGAACAGGCTGTTTCAGTAACAGATGCTCAAAGAACATCCGAGTAGAGAACGTGTTTTGGGGTGGGAGGTGCCTGTTGGTGGTTAGCCACGCAGCTTTCTTGCCTATTTCCTGGTGCACCTGCGGCGAAACAGATGGAAAAAGAAACTTTGGACCTCTGCGGAACGGACCACCACAGCCCTGAGAACCATTTGGCTCAATAGTGAAGAAGGGGCCTAAGTTTCTCCTGAGGACCCAGAGTGTTACAGTAATTGGCATCTATTGATTTGCATACATTTAGCCAAAAATATCCAATGTTCCAGTCCCGCCAGCAAGAAAGTTCTTCTTAAAAACCACTTTTTCTTAAGGCATTTCTCAAGAACAAGCTTAGTCGGTCCGGAACTCTTATTTTGAAGGGCACTGGGGGGCATAAAGCAAGCTTCAGTAGCCTAGCTGGCTTGCAGGAAAACAGTAGAGCCTGAGCAGCCTGTGTGCTGCATGGTTTCCCCTTTGCTGCAGCTATTTTGAGTTGAATTTCCATTAAAGCTGAGTTATGGTCACCGTTTTAAGGTCTCTGAATGTTTTGTAGGTGGCCATTTCACCAACTAGTGCAATTAAGCAGGCTTGTGACCGTTTGTGTTGATAATGTAATGACATCTCTCTGGAGCTGCATGAACGAGGTATTTAGATGTGTTCTGTTATCGCTGCGGTAACAATGTCTTTATCACGGAAACGAATATCACGATAACGTTAAAAATACCTTTTATCGTGTAGGACGAGTATGAAAAAGCGCCCGAAATGTGACCCATTAAGGCTGTGATAACCAGCCACTTCCAAGCCACTTCCAAGCTGCTCAGCACTGCGAACATTCTCATTTAATAACATCAAAATTGACCACAGGTACTATTTAAAGACAACAGCTGTGCTGTGATTTCCTCTATGTTTGCGTGTAAAATGACCGCTCAGAAACAAAGTTAGAAGCGACACAGCACACAGTGTCCGATTGGGTAACAAACCACCAGAAGGAAGTTCCAATTAAGTGTTTGAGTGAGTGATAAAACAGTGATTACCATGAAAACAATCAGATTAAATGATTTCAATTGAAACAAAAGAGAAGCAAACAGTACAGATAAGTGATGGGCCACCTGGCAACGCTGCACACGTCCAGCTCATTCACGCCTATCTGAGCTGCCGTGTGGACTGAACCTGCTGCTTCCCCTCTCGGCTGCTCACTGAATGTAGTAGGCGTAGAGAGAGGTGGGCCTCTTGCTCACTGGTCAGCACTGTCCACTCTCTTCTATAGAAAGAGATAAGGTTTGTCACTAAATTTCTCCCCAATTTAGACCAATTCCACCCATTAGTTAGTTAGGACTCATCTAATCACATGGTACCACCAGTGCTAGTAGGTCGAAAGCTAACACAGGCTTTCTCTGAGACCTGTGAAGAGCCATTGGACAGCTGAGCATGCTCAGAGGAAAGTGCCAACTGCCAGTCCTTTTACATAAGCTAACAGACACCTATGCTGGCTAGCATTGGGCTGGGTGAAGGGGGGAGTGGGGAGGAGCATCTTAACCCCCCGCCCGCCACCCACAGAGAGAACAAGGCCAGTTGCACTGTCTTGGACTCCCAGCCACAGATGGCTGCAGCATACTAGATGCTTTTTGAAAAATAGTTGGTAAAAGTGTCTGAAAATTTGCTAAATATTGGAACAGTCGCTAAGTTGGCAACATTGGGCAGAAGAATTGTTTACTGCAGTTATTATTAATAGTGAATTATTTATTAAAACTTAGCTTACTTCATTATAATCTATGTCACCATGTTAGAAAAGCAATAAGCCGTGTGAGAGCGTGTCTTATAGTGATTTACCACAGGTTGTTTCTGTTTCTCTTGTGCCTAATAACATCCCTTACTTGTGATAAACCCACAGTAATGCACCATGGCTTTATAAGAAACACCAACACACTATCAATGCGGAGGTACGCCGTGATAATAGTATGCACTGGACTATTTTCCTGCATTATGCTGGTTTAAATGTAATGGCTAGTGATGTCACCGCTTTCCTCCATCTTAGAAGTTTGAACTCAAATATCCCAAAGGCAAATTACTCACAACACAAGAATCTAATGTCAGTGGACGGTTTTTATGCTTGGGGTTGTGCAAGACAATGTTGAGCCTAAAGTGGATGCAGTTCTATGCCCCGTGGACATCTATGAGAGGTCATCTTACTTTAGAAAAAAATGTTTTCTCAGGAAAGACATTAGAAAAGTCCTTTAGGAATACTCTCGGGTGGGATTCTCGACTGATAAACAGAAAAGAAACAGTATTGAGTGATGTGCTGAGATGTGTGGCTGTATCTGTAGCCGGGAGTCCAAGAGAGCACAATTGGCCTCGCTCTCTCTGGGTGGGTACGAAGGATCCACTTCTGCCCCCTCACTCAACGTGATACTAGTCAGTGCAGGGGTCTGTTAGCTGACGTAACAGATGTGGTGGTTGGCGCTTTCCTCCGAGCGCGTTCAGCTGTCCCGTGACGCTGCATGAGCGGCAGTTCGAAAAGATGCGGTGGCTGGCTTCACAGGTCTTGGAGGAAGCCTGTGTTAGCCTCACCCTCCTAGCGTTGGTAGTATCGTGTGATTGGGGGAGGCCTAACTAGCGGGTGGAATTGGAAACGACTAAATTGGGGAGAAAATAAAAAAAAAAAAAAAGAATGTGTGACTGTGAAAAACTGCATAGCATGGTTTTAGGTTCTCAGTAGGTTAGTCAGCAGTTCTTTAGACTTTTTTGGTCCAAATATTGGTGCTCCAGGGCTGCGTTTTGCCAATAATGTGCTGATTATATCCCTAAACTGGGGGCTCCAAACGTACAGATGTATATGTACTTATAGATAAATATGTATGTATATGTATGTACTTGTCAACACAAGGTTGCCACATCTCTGATATAACCTTTCTTCCTCTATTATATTCATGGCTGCCCTTGTAGGCCCAGATCCTGGTAAGCCACGCTGTCCAGATGCACAGCTCGTTTCTGGAGACGCTTTGTTTTTTCCTGACCTTGCTCTCAGCAGCGGTCACCCCGGTGTTCGTCCTCTCGGAGCGCTGGATTCACCTTCCTTGCGGCTGCTTCATCAACTGCCGCCGAGGCTCCACATCCACATCTATCTCTTCCACCTGTAAGCATTTCAAGGCTCAATTAAGGTCTAGAATATATTATTTTTTGCAAGACTTTATTCTTGGTTTGTAATTTCTGTCAAATTTACAAGAAGTGAATTTCTTGATTTGGAGCATGGGTGGGAACAGTTGTTGGCATAGATGGCCTTGTGTGAATGGATGTCTCCCCAGTGGCATAACTACCAGGGAGGCTTGGGATTGCATTCACACTGGGGCCTATGGTGCAGGGCCTGCAAAAAACTTTATTGTACCCCTCATATACACCTATCAGGTATCACATTATGACCACTTGTTTCTACGCATTGTCCATTTTATCAGCTCCACTTACTGTATAGCTGCACTTTGTAGCTCTACAGTTACAGACTGTAGTCCATCTGTTTCTCTGATACTCTGTTACCCTGTTCTTCAGTGGTCAGGATCCCCATGGACCCTCACAGAGCAGGTACTACTTGGGTGGTGGATCATTCTCAGCACTGCAGTAACACTGACATGGTGGTGGTGTGTTAGTGTGTGCTGTGCTGGTCTGAGTGGATCAGACACAGCAGTACTGCAGGAGTTTCTAAACACTGTGTCCACTCACTGTCCACTCTATTAGACACTCCTACCTTGTCAGTCCACCTTGTAGATAAAAAGTCAGAGACGACAGGTCATCTGCTGCTGCACAGTTTGTGTTGGTCATCTAGTCCATCATCAGTGGTCACAGGACTCTGCCCACAGGACTCTGTTGGCTGGATACTTTTGGTTGGTGGACTATTCTCAGTCCAGCAGTGATGCTGAGGTGTTTAAAAACTCCAGCAACACTGCTGTGTTTGATCCACTCACTGGAATTTATGCAGATTTTACCAATCCAACTCAACATTTGTCATAATTTCATTCTGCTGAGACCATGTAAACATTTGGGGTGATATTTATGTACAAACAAATTGGAAGAGACCTATCACAAGTGCTCAGGAAATGGCTGGAGGAAAATGAGGCTGCGGAGTCAAAGAACAGTTACAAGTCTGTACAAGGCACAAACCAGAGAGGTGACCGCACCGTTTTTACAGTGAGCTTGAACACATTCTGAGTGATAAGCCCAGCTATCCGTCAGAGAAGCTTCATGATGGCTCCTGTGATGGTGGTGAAGATGAAGCTCAACCCTCTGGAAGTGACCGTTGATCATTGGCAGTCGTGATTGCTTACCTCAGGATGAGCCACGTGAAGCAACCTGAAGCATTGTTCTTTTGCATGTGTGGGACAGTTTAGCCGACCTGCTCAGACTGATGTCACATACAGATCACATTTAAAATATATTGTGAACAGCCAAACAAAAACATTCAGATTTGGTGAGAAAATCAGATTCAGCCACTTCAGCCACTTTAGCCGACCTGCTCAGACTGATGTCACATACAGATCGCCTTGCTGTGCGAACATAGCCAAAGTGTCCCAAACCGGAATTGAAATTGTCCGATTCAGTGAGTTTTTTGCTGTTCACGCTGCCACACAGATGACATATCCGTTTCACATATGAGGAAAAAGATCAGACTTGGGCCACTTTTACCTACTGTGTGAAAATAAAAACATGCAAATCTACCTTAATTTAGCATTTAATATAAAATTCTACATCTCTTCAGTAATTGTCTTTCTAATTTGATCTGCTATTGTCTACAATTTTAAATGAATACTTGAGGATTCTTTTAATACTGTTTGCTTTATCTCCTTTCTATGAAGCACTTTGAGCTGCAATCATAGATAAAAAAAGGGTTCTAGAAATAAATATATTATTATTATTATTATTATTATTATTATGTCTTGAAAAATTGGTGAACTTTGACATGCAAATTGGCATCCCTCACCAGCAGCACTACAACTCTGGCTGCATTGACCTCAGAAGGGGTGACTTTTATAGCTCTGAACCTCCCAACCAGAAGACACCCTTTTAACATTTCTTCCCCACTAAATTAACACATGAAAGAGAGACTGTGTGATACACAGTTAGACCTCCAGGTGTTTGCAAATGATCAAATGATAAATTTTTACGACTGAAAACATGTAAGTGCTGTAAAGTGAGACGGTCAGAGATGTGATTGGATTGCTGATGAAGGTAATTGCTTATGACAGCGCCAGGAAAAAAGAAAAAGAAAAGAAAGGCTGAAGAGACATATAAGCACTCTATGTGTGCAGTGAACCGCAGAGATGGAGGACAAGCTGGTGGAACTCTGGCAAACGCATGAGTGCCTTTATGATTTATGGGCCAGAACTTCAAGGCACTGACTGTACCATTTAAATTCAGCTGCCAGTTCATAGAAGAACATTGCAGATGTTGCTGCAGGCTGTGCAGAGGATGATGGCCGCATTTTCCCAAACACATCTTCATCCACATTTTGCGTTTCTAACGTACAAATAAAAGCACGGTCTGGCCTGACTTATCACTTGATAATGAGATTGCACTGCCTGCCTCAAGAATAATTTTGGAGTATATGACACCCAAAACATATGATACCCCAGGGTTTTATAAATCATGTAGAGTAATCCCAACTTTAAACTGTTGATGGGTGCCTTGATTGTGAAATGTTAAACCTTTTGATAAAACTGTCCTTTGCAGCTCACAAGAGGAGATTCGAATTCAACCTGTCCTTCCAGCAAGGCTATGGCATCTACAAGATACCTCACGTCACATCACCCTCTGTAGAGAAGCCCTCCTACAACAGCCTGTACAACTGCGACTTCTCTGAAAGCCGGATTGCAGTGTTGGACAGTGGTCAGATTGCCAACCTGGCCGCTCGTGAGCTGAGGAGTCCGGAGGATGTGGAGGACTGCTCCCTCCACAGTGAGCTCCTGCTGGATGCTGTGTCTGCCGAATCCAGGAGGGAAGGCCTACCCCAGCTGAGTTCAGGAGAACGGGACGGCTTTGGAAGCATCTCGGCTCCTGTCTCAGCCTGTGATGGGGAGGACCTCAACCTGGACTCTTCCTCAGTGTTTGATGGCCCTGAGAGGAGGTTGTCTCATGAAGAGTGTCGCAAGATCGAGTTGACGGACTGGGAGTGGTGCAGGAGCAAATCAGAGAGGACACCGAGACAGGTAGTGATCTATGCTTCAGAATGTGTTATTGCAAAGGTGCCCAAACATAGTCCTGGAGATCTACTAGCCTGGAAAGTTCTGATCCAGCCCACAACTGGCTCTAGATACCCCGATAGCCTTCATTATCAGGATTAGGTGTCTTAAATCAGGGTTGGAGCTAAACACTGCAGGGTGGAGGTTCTCTAGGACCAGGATTGGATCTGGAGATCTACCTCCCTGGAGAGGTCAGATCAAGCCCACAACCATCTCTTGATGCCCCTGAAGGCCTTTGTTATCAGGATCAGGTTTCCTAAATCAGGGTTGGAGCTAAATTCTGCAGGGTGGAGGATCTCCAGGATCAGGATTGGGCACCCCCGTGTTATGGTGTTACCTTCAACAAAATATGAATCAGTAGTATATGGCTATTTCTAATGAAGCGGCTGATAAGTGTAGTGTACATATCCTAAGATATAGTACTCGTGAAAGGCATAGGTCAGTGGTTCTACATCTAAAGGGACCTACAGATTTGCACATCTTATCCAATCAATCAAGAGCTGGATGCCTTGTGCAGATGTGCTAGGAACTGTATGCCTTCACTATCAGGATCAGGTGTCTTGAACCAGGGTTGAAGCTAAACTCTGCAGGGTGGAGGTTCTCCCAAACCAGGATTGGGCACCCTTGTGTTTTAGTGTTACCTGCAAATAAATATTAATCAGTAGCATATGGCTATTTCTAGCAAAGTGGCTGGTAAGTGTAAAATACATAACTTAAGAGCAAGTACTCATGAAAGGAGTAGGCCAGTGGTTCTAAATCTAAATCAGGTCCCACAGATTTGCACATCTTATGCAGTCAGTCAGGAGCTGAATACCTGGTTCAGATGTGCTAGGAACTGTGATATAGCGAAAAGTGAACCATCTGGGTTCTAGTGAAGCTGAGAGTAAGTGAATTCTATGTATTACAGACTTCAGTCTTCAATCATTTTTGAAACTGGGTTGTGAATAAGTTATGAATAAAGTAAAAAAGCATTGATGCAGATTAATATATCAAATTATGTGGAGCAAATTACATTCAACAATTGGCTCTAACAGCCAGTTATATCCAGTTGCTCGGAAGCCGTGATGCAAACATGATGTCATTAGCAGCCCCCTGTTGTTTCATCAGTGTATGTTGGTGATGATATGAGAGCTTAGTCCTGCTATAGTACATGCACATGCCGGTTTTATCTACTGGGTAAAACCACAGATTTTTTGTCCAGGGTGTTTCCTGCATTGCACCCAGTGAACACTGGGATGGGCTCCAGCACCCCCTGCAACCCAGCAGGATAAAGAGGTTTAGATGATGAATGAATGAATAAATTCAAACCATGCACCATCCAGTGCTGAAGCAGCAAATGCTAGAAAAGCCGGCTAGGCTGATCACCAGCAAAACCAGCATATCGTTGCTGTCCAAATAAAAATAAGTATCTCAAAAATGGCAGCTTTACAGGAGAAGGCAAAGTCGTTCTTTGTATTTGAAGGAGCAATTTGTTTAAGATTTTTAGTTTAAAATATTCCAAAAATAACTGAACTTATCAATAGAAAATGAATGACAGTTTTGACGTTATGTTAAGGGCATTTATGTACCTTGTCGCAGAGATATCTACTGAGGTTAGCATGCGAACCAGCTGGCCCTAAGCCGTCCTGTCTTGTAATACCACTTAAATCCCTATGAGGCGATAGTGAGTCACTATAGCATTGAGTCTGCCATCAAGATGAGGGTATGAAGAGGTCCCTGTCCACTCCTGGCAAGAAACCACAAAGAAAAGAAGTGATAAATGGAAGCAAAACAAGGGGAAGTTGATGTTGAACACATATTTCTTCTAGACTAGTAAGTAAAGTGGGGGAGAAGTGAAAAGGAAGGAGGAGGGAGTGTATGGAGTTTGAATTCATCAGGATAATATTTTATTTCAAGCTATTTTAGAGGTTTTGTTGGTCCATTTTTTTTTTGGAAAATGTGTTGTGTTTTGGATGAGTGGTGAAATGTTGGTCAGCAGCACTGGAAGTTAATAAACTGGTCTCCAGCAAAACCAGCAGTTAAAGCAGCACCAGACTGGGATGTAATACATGTCACTAGCACTAGTTTGTGCTAATTTGGAGCAGACTCTCCACATATAAGAAAATTTAGAATTCATAACCATTTGTCTCTGTGTTTGCACACTATGAAATTAGACCTCTGCATTTAACCCATCCGTGCAGTGAAATACCCACATACATGCACACACACTAGGGGGCAGTGGGCAGCCCTATCCACAGCGCCCAGGGATCAATTGGGGGTTAGGTGCCTTGCTCAAGGGTACTTCAGTCATGGACTGTCAGCCGAGGGGATTGAACCAGCAACCTTGCAGTCACAGGGATGGTTCCCTAACCACCAGCCCACGATTAGAGGTGGACTTTCTGTACAGCCTCATTCAAAAGTGGTGCTGTTGCTGTTTTTTCCCTACTAGCTTTTACGTATTGTTAGCATCATTTGCATATTTGGCTTAGCTACTACTTGAAGCATGAGAGGTCTTTGCGAAGAAATTTTTGAAGTGTGAATTTTATCTCATGGGGGTGAGGTCTACTGAGGTCAGCAGGCTCTGATATGCTGTCCATTGATCTGGCCAGTTCATGAGCAAAATGCTGTGTTAAGGCGACGTACACTATATTTCCAAACGTATTCACTCACTCATCCAAATCATTGAATTCAGGTGTTCCAATCACTTCCATGGCCACATTTGTATAAAGCCGAGCCCCTAGGCCTGCAGACTGCTTCTACAGACATTAGTGAAAGAATGGGTCGCTCTCAGGAGCTCAGTGAATTCCAGCGTGGTACCGTGATCAGACGCCACCTGTGCAGCAAGTCCAGTCGTGAAATTTCCTCATTACTAAATATTCCACAGTCCACTGTCAGTGGTATAATATCAAAGTGGAAGCGATTGGGAACAACAGCAACAAAATGATAGCAGGGTCAGTGGATGCTGAGGGGCATAGTGCGCAGAGGTCACCAACTTTTTGCAGAGTCAATCACTAAAGACCTCCAAACCTCATGTGGCCTTCAGATCAGCTCAAGAACAGCGTAGAGAGCTTCATGGAATGGGTTTCCATGGCCAAGCAGCTGCATCCAAGCCTTACATCACCAAGTGCAATGCAAAGCGTGGAATGCAGTGGTGTAAAGCGTCGCCACTGGACTCTAGAGCAGTGGAGACGTGTTCTCTGGAGTGATGAATCACGCTTCTTCGTCTGGCAATCCGATGAACAAGTCTGGGTTTGGTGGTTGCCAGGAGAATGGTACTTCTCAGACTGAATTTTGCTGAGTTTAAAGTTTGGTGGAGGGGGGATTAATTTCATGCTCCCAAATTTCTGGGAACAGTTTGGGAATAGCCCCTTCCTGTTCCAACATGACTGTGCACCAGTGCACAAAGCAGGTCCATAAAGACGTGGATGAGTGAGTTTGGTGTGGAAGAACTTGACTGGCCGGCACAGAGTCCTGACCTCAACCCGATAGAACACCTTTAGGATGAATTAGAGCGGAGACTGTGAGCCAGGCCTTCTCGTCCAACATCAGTGTCTGACCTCACAAATGCTCTTCTGGAAGAACGGCCAAAAATTCCCATAAACACACTCCTAACCCTTGTGGAAAGCCTTGCCAGAAGAGTTGAAACTGTTATAGCTGCAAAGTGTGGGCCGACATCATATTGAACCCTATGGAATAAGAATGGGATGACACTCAATTTCATAAGTGAAGGCAGACGAGCGAATACTTTTGGCAGTATAGTGTATGTCTTGCATACATTGTTTCCTCCACATGTGCACCCCCTCATTACAAACCCAAAACACACTTATTGATTCAGTCCGTATGTACACACATGCAGAGGAACATTAGTCACAGGCATATCAGGTCCGTGTTACCGCACACCCCCCCCCCATGGCATCATGGGAAGATGGCAGAAGCTTCACAACTCAGTGCTGCAGCCTCCAGGGATCATCTGCATCTCCAAATCAGAGAGCTACACAGTGGGAAGGAGGGCAGGAGGGAGGTGGAGGAGGCGGCTGCTAAGTGCCACATGCACACCTTCTCCTCTCCCTGCAGCATTCCAGCCTCTGCGCACCGCCGCAGCCCCACTTACCCCAATCTATTTCCGTCCACCATACAGCGCGACTCTGATTAATACCCCTAATCAAACCTATTGCAGGCTCCTGTCTCCTCTCACTAAATCATGATTTGATTAAAGCCTGCTCCCTAAACTCAGAGATGAGTAAGTAAAGGAGCTTCAGAGAACTGACCAGCACTTAGCTATAAATGGACACGAGATGGGTGTTTTAAGGCCCTGTAAAGCTTTGCTTGATGATGGACTTGATTTATCAGTTTTTCCTCCTTTCCATGACCATCACTGCAAAAAAGTAATGTCTCAGCAAAAGGACACCTTGTAGATCTAGTCAATCTGTGAACTATTTCTTATTTTGGGAATGTAATTTAAACTTATTTCTAGACTTGTGAAATGGTCTTATTCTATTGGCAAAGTTTGGGCCAGATTCAACCAAAATATGTGGCAAGGTAAATAAGAGCATTTCATAAAGTCACCTTGGTGATTAGCGTGCTGGTGTCTTTTTAATGCTGCAGTTTTTTTTATACCTGTGTCCCAGATAAGAGCCAATCAAAATCTACAACGAGGCCATACATGTTAAAGACCAACACCAAGGGAAGTTTGGGTTGTCTGCCAGAAGGAATGATAACAAAGAAATGCAAAATTCTCAGAAACTGAGCTGCAAATTGTAATGGTTGATTAAAATTCTTCTTGATTAAAAGTTACAAGGACCTTTACCAAACAATTTACTATTATTTGTCAAAGGTGCTTGTAACTTTTAATCAGGAAGCAAAATTTATTCATTAGAAAATACAGCTTTTAATTGTAGGAATTATATTTTAGGAAGTAAAATTGAATATCCTGAATTAATAATAATAATAATAATAATAATAATAATAGTTTTAGCTTTCATTTTCTCAAGCAAGTCTTTTTCTCCCTCTGTTCTCCTGTGATTTATGTATTTAAATTAGACAGAAAATTTTCATACAGTTGAAAGTTTAACTTTTACCTATTTTTTGAGTGTACAACATCAGCTTACTCTGTGTGTGTGTGTGTGTGCGTGTGTCTGTGTGTGTGTGTGTGTGTGTGTGTGTGTGTGTGTGTGTGTGTGTGTGTGTGTGTGTGTGTGTGATTTGATGCATATAAACATTGTAGAAAATATAATTTAATCTGCATCAGCTTTTCACAGGAATATTACTGTCAAATTGGTTTAAGCAATATTTTTGCGGGACATTTTCCCTAAAGTGTTCTTCGAACCCTAATAATCACAAGCACATCTATTTTCTCTTTTTTTGTGCACCTTCCAACATGTATTGTTGGTTTTAGGACCTATTAGTCTTGCAAATTATTATTTGGCTCAATATGAACTGTAAAGCCTGGCTTTACACAGTGAAACTTTCATGCGTATAACCCCACTCATTTTTTGCGGTGCATGATCGCCTGATCAACAGGCCAGAATAAGAACGATAAATGTGGTCATTTTTCAATGTGTTATGTGAGAATTTTCAGGTGTGCACAGCTTTATGCCCTGACAGGAAGGATCTTGGCTCAGTGCATTAAAAAGTGTGCTGCTTACTATAGTGAGCTTTAGCACTGGGTCAGTAATGATTCCCAGCCTGCCGTGTCTGGGATGCCAGGGGTGTAGTTCCTCTAATGGCAGAGCTTTTAGAATTAACAGGGCCCCTTATTGTATTAGATATTGCTTTCCTTTGGGTTTTGGCCTATAAGCCAAGGTCACCTCAGAGGATGAAGATCATTATATGTGAAGAAATGGTCAAAGCGTAAGCATTTGAATAATTCACACATCAGTGATTTAATCTTCTGAGCACAAGATTGATGCTGACCATTCCATTTAAAATGCAGCTTCCTCTTATTTCCCATTTGAAATGGGGTCTTTTTTCATCTCGGTCATAGCCATTTCCCAATATCACATAATGGTACCATTAGTCAATGACAACAAAGGCCACCTTCAGTGCCTGTGCCATCTAAACCTGTCTCAAAGCTCTATCAAGCACTTCAACATGCTCAGAGTAGAATGTTAAGCACTTTACTCTGCTAATTGACCACATACCTGATTGTCCAGTATGTTGCATTATGATGAGAGTATTGTTTCACCAATGGCAGTGGTCTTGTGGGGGTTTATTGGATGGTATTCCTTTGTTATGTTTGGTTACCTTGGATATTGGTCTACACGCTAATTCAAGGAGATCTACCACCCCTGCAGACTTTCCAACCCTAATCTAACACACCTGATCCAGTCAATGAAGGCCTTCAGGAGCATCTGAATATTAGAGCCAGGTATGTTGGAAATCTCCAGGGTGGTAGATCTCTAGGACCAGGACTGGGCACTCCTGAGCTAAGCTGTAAAAAACTACATAAAGTTGGGAAACTTTTTTATTCAATGACGACATACATAGAGACCTAGGGATGTTACTTTAGACATGTTCTAAGAAGATTCAATTAATTGGAAAGCAAGTACAAGAGGAAGAGGATGACCAGCAACACGATTGAGAAATACAATCAAATGAACCATGAACCAGGATTGATGGCAGTTAATTATAATGATTAACATTTAAAAACCAATACTTGACTATATACAAACAGCTCATATTTGTATAACCAAGCTGTTTTATGAAGTAAAACGTAGGGTTCCAAATGATTCATGCTCAGGAAAGGAAAGGCTCTTTCCAAAACTGCTGCCACAAAATAGGAAGCATAATTGTCTAATATGTCTTAGTATGCTGTAGCATCACCCTTCAGTGGAACTAAGAGGCCTGAAAAACAGGCCCAGCCCATTATACCTCCTCCACCAAACTTTACTGTTGGCACTATGCATTCTGGTAACTCTACATGGAGTTTCTATGTGGAGGTTGCATGTTCTACCTGGTTCTGCATGGGTCTCCTCCTACACTCCAAAGACATGCAGTCAGTCTACATTGGCCGTAGGTGTATGTATTTGTTTGACTGGCCGTCCGTCCAGGGTATTTTCTGCCAATAAGCACTGGGATAGGCTCCAGCACCCCCTACGACCCAGGAGGATAAGCAGCTTATATAGTGTGTGTGTGTGTGTGTGTGTGTGTGTGTGTGTGTGTGTGTGTGTGTGTGTTTACTGTTGGCACTATGCATTCTGGTAAGCAATGTTCTCCTGGCATCCACCAAACCTAGATTCGTTCCATCAGATGGCAGTTTGGAACACTTTGTGACCAAGATATTGTTTCTCATAGATGCTTCTTTTTAACAATAATAATAATAATACTTACAGTTGACTGGGGTAGATCTAGCAGGGCAGAAACTTCATGAACTGACTTGTGGCAAATGTGGCATCCTAGGACAGTGTCGTGTTTTAAGTCATTGAAATCTTCATTACGACCCATTCCATATTCACAATAGGTGTGACCAAAACACCTGAACTCAGTAGTAAGGAATGGTGTCTGCATACCTTTGGCCATATAGTGTTAGTAGTAAGTTTCATTACTTGTGAATGAAGCTTCATAACGATGTTATAAATAAGTCCATCACTTTCGTTAAAAGGCTAATATATCATTTACATAAAAAAATATCTTATGCCTTTCCCTTATGTCAGTTTTTTATTTGAGTTACTGTTAGTATTATTTGCTTCCTAAAACATCTTGGAAATACTGACAAACTTTTCATAAATACTCATTAATTGCTTATTAATACATCTCTCAATGCTTAAGCATGTGTTCTGAATCTCTATGTAAGTAGCCTTACCAATACATGTTCTTGCAGTATTCATGCAAAAGAACAGGAATGTTTCACTCTTCTCTCTGTAAAACGATCTGCACTTGGAGGCCCCTTAAGCTGTGAGTTATGTTGCATATCAGACAACAAAGGCAGATGTTCTTGCTTGGCCACTGCGAGCTGTTGCTTTGAAAGCCCAGCTTAATTGTGAACTGTATGCAACAGACAGTGTTGAGGCTGTTGCATGTCCTCAGCAAATTGCAGTGCAAGCGGTGTTACGAAACTCTCCCTCATGATTTCCTCTGAGCCGTAGGAGTAGCCGTGGAGAGGGAGTGCAAAGGCAGCGCAAGTTGGTTACCATCAGCTCTGCTTTTGCTGCTGGAAATGGCATGAGGACCACGACCCACCCTACGGATGAGCCTCTGAGTGGGAGGCGAGGTCAGGACTCAGCCTGGGGTCTTGGGTTCCAGTCTCACAATGCTTTCAAAGAAGCTCCCCTGGAGCGCTCTAATGAATGTCTCAGAGAGGCAGGGGTCACATATGACCTTGCTGGCAGTCAAGTTTGCAAATGCAAGCCAGCGTACCATATCAAGTGCTGTATTTGTGGTGACTAGCTGGCTTTCTGAGCTTTACTGAACACATACTCCACTAGAAAAAGGCTTCTATGCCTAGCCATTTGAATAGAAGATACCAAAAATGTCTTAAATCAATTACCACCAGCCCTCCTCTTGGAGACGTACATTCTTGCAACGTTTGGTTCCAAACCACATCTATCTTGTACTTAACACTAGTGAATTTCGTCCAGCTAATAAGATCTGAAGATGTTGTGGCAAGTTAGAACATTTACTCAGCAGGGAGGTCGAGGTCCAGGACCAGGTTTGGTCGCCACTATCTTAAATGTCCCTGTCTGTCTATTTTTTAAGCTTTTTATCTGATTAACCTCTACATAGTCAAAGTCAACCAGTGGGCCTGGAGTTTTAATGCACACTTCTAAAACGTAAGAATAGATCAGCCTGTTTGCTTTGAAGTCCCTGTAGTTATTGAATCTACGATTTTTTCTCAAGTCCACTTACAACATGGTTTTACTTGCCAAAAATGCCTTTGAAATTTGTATTCCACACTGAAATTACATCATTTTGTCGTGTTGTATTTTCCACTAATGTTCTCTTGCTACAGTGTCCAGTATTTGATACTGAAATACAGCATACAACAATTGGAAATCCCTGCAGTGTCAACCAGTCCTGACCACTAGCCTAGAACAAATACTTTGTACAGAACGTCCATCCATCCATTTTCTAAGCCGCTTCTCCCTCAGGGTCGCGGGCTTTGTACAGAACAGTCATTCTCTAATTATTTAGCAGAAATAAAATGCCAGAGACTTGTGTTTTACCCGACTGAAGTAAGGTATCATGATAGCCAGCTAACCTTGCTAACTGTAGATTTTAGCTTGTTGTCCTCCTCATTTGACGAGTCATTTCGGGTGTTTGAGTAAATCATTAATTCCACTGAAGTGATGATTTGACAACAGATATATGGTTTCTGTAGCTTCCTTGCAAAAAATAAGGATCTGGCATCCTTCTGTATTCACCATGTAATGGAAAAAACAACCCATCCCAAAATATTGTTTCAAAGGTTCTTGATACTTTCAACCTCAGAAGAGGAGTTCTCCTAGTCTACATGCAAGTGACCTCAGTTCTGATTGGCTGCCCTGTATTAGGCCTACAGGCAGCACAGTGGAGCAGTGGGTAAAACTGTGTCAGCAAGAATGGCCTGGGTTCAACGCCCCAGCTGACCAGGGTTCTTTCTACATGGAGTTTCTATGTGGAGGCTGCATGTTCTACCTGGTTCTGCATGGGTCTCCTCCTACACTCCAAAGACATGCAGTCAGTCTACATTGGCCGTAGGTGTATGTATTTGTTTGGCTGGCCGCCCGTCCAGGGTATTTTCTGCCAATAAGCACTGGGATAGGCTCCAGCACCCCCTACGACCCAGGAGGATAAGCAGCTTATATAGTGTGTGTGTGTGTGTGTGTGTGTGTGTGTGTGTGTGTGAGGCCTCTTTCAAAAAGTAGTCCAGGACAAAATACACTCAGCGAGCTTTTATGACCTTCAGCTACTTCTTTTGGATGTTTGGGTCCTTTAGAAAAGTGGTGGTTCTCAAACCAGTCCTCAGGGACCCCCAAATAGTCCAGATTTTTTAATCCAGACCTAACTTGCAACACATGGATAGAGCATAAATGTGGACCATCTGGAGGTCCCTGAGAACTCATTTGAGAACCACTGCTTTTAGAAGTGCAATGACCCATTTGCATCCTGACAGCCAGGAACAGTACAACGTTTAATCAATTCAACCACTGCAGACTATCTAGATTATCAACACTCGTCAGGTCAACGTGAAGTATTGCTATATGATCAGCTCAGTTATAAACTGCTATATACGGGTAGCTGATCATATGTAAAATGCTCATGGTTGGGACATTTGCATTTTCAACTGCATGTGATGGAAGGCTGTACTTTGATGGTGCTGAGTGGACCTACATTCATTCATTCAATCTTGATTCAACCACAATCAAGGTCTAGGGGAAAGTAAGCTGCACAAATTTCACTATAAAGCAACCCATAGGCAGTCTGAGATACGGACGTGTCAATTTGAACTTCTTTCCTTTGGCTTCCTCAGCCCGATCTGGATGATGTGTTTATTATCTTCTGCTGATCGAGTTATTCTTCTTCTTTCTTAGAGTGGCTTTTATACGCTTCATAAATGCAGCTATGTGCAGTTGGACCATTTATACTAAAGAAAAGTGCTGTTATTTTGGTATGTAATAGTGCCATATCTGTTAAGGCATAGAATTCTATGTGTTTCTGGTAGAGCCTTTTCAAATCAGGTGTAAATTGCATCTCTAGATTCCATCACCGGACTCTGTCCCTAGGTAATGTTTTTCATCACACTGCCATCTGTAGCCTTTTCCCAGTTGTTCCTCTTCAGCTCCAGAGAACATTGCATGTTGTTTAATCTAGTCGCAGGACTGTGTTTCAGGCTTATAAGGAGCCAGGCTGTTGCTGTCTGGAAACTAATATTAAACAATAAAATAGGGAAAACTGAGGCTGATCGTTGTACGGGACAGAATGGTCAGAGGCAATCAAGCGTAAGCATTTGAATAATTCACACATCTTGGTGGAGGGGGTGATTTAATCTCCCAAGCAGAAGATCAACACTGGCTGCTTGCTTATCTTCCTTTTGATTTGCAGCTTTCTCTCATCTTCCATTTCAAATGCAGTCTTCTCTAAAATTAGTCATCACAAATTTCCTGCGCGACATGATACCACCAGTGGGGAACCCTCTGGGCATTTTTATTTAGTGGAATCATCATGCAGGTTTAAATGCTTCAAGTTTTGTATTAACACTCTTGTTTCAATGTTAAGTGTTGGTTTGAACAAAAGGGTTAAGGACACCCAAAAGAAAGAACACCCAAAAGAATTGTTAAATCAAGATTTTTATCCCATGGAATTTAGATAGATATACCCAAGAGCTCTCCCTTGGAGACTGTGGCTCTGTCTAAAAGACAGGAGGCTGAGCTGGAGGTGGCGGAGATGAAGATGCTGAGATTTTCGTTGGGAGTGACAAGGATGGACAAGATTAGAAATGAGCAGATCAGAGGGACAGTGAAGGTGGAGCAGTTTGGAGATAAAGCCAGAGAGGCCAGGTTGAGATGGTTTGGACATGTGTTGAGGAGGAATAGTGGATATATTGGACAAAGAATGTTGGAGATGGAGCTGCTGGGTAGAAGGAGAAGAGGTAGAGCTTTTGTGGAGGAGGCAAAGGTAACAAAGATCAGAAAATTAAATTGTGGGAGTATGTTCATCTTTACTATATTAACCTTGCCTTACAGTGATAATGGTAGATTATTCCATCTCTATTCCATATTCCTTCTATTTCCATATTATTCCATAGTCCATGTCGGATTGAATGTCGTGCAGAACTTTAACAAAATTCTCTTTAACAATTCTTGCCATGTCCAGGTATATTTTAATACCCAAGTAAAAGAGTCCTTTGTGGGAATACTAGATGGTACCAGTATAGATTTGTCCCAGTTAATTTTGTATCTGAACACCTTAAATGACTAAAATCTGAGGGATTGAGGATTTGATTTTGGATAAATAAAGAAGTACTTCATCAGCAAAAAGTGAAATATGGTGAGCATGACCGTGAACAGTTATAGGAGTTATGATTTTATTCTGCCTGATCATTTGTGCTAAAAGCTCAAGACAGAGGGAGAAAATGACCAGAGATAATGGACACCCTTGACGTGTACCTCTTTTAAGACAAAAGGGAGGAGATACTTTAGATCCAGTCATTACACATGCCATTGGGTAATTATAAAGTGTCCTAATCACAGATGTAAACCTATTACCAACACCGTAGTTCCACAGCACTCCCCACATGTATTCCCACTCAAGCCTGTCAAAGGCTTTCATCTCATCGAGAGAGGAAACTGCAACAGACTCAACAGATGAATCAGTCAGATCCAGGATATGTAACAATCTACGTATATTATCAGAAGCAGTGTGCCCTTTGATCAAACCTGTTTGATCATAATGTATCAATTTATCCACAAAAAAGGTCTATTTTTTCACCAAAACCTTGGCAAAGAGTTTTACATCACAACTGATCAGCGAAATAGGTCTATACTTATCACATTCGAGGGGATCTTTCCCTTTTCCTAAAAGAATAGAAATGAGGGACATGTTTTGATCTCTGTGAAATCTGCCACAATCTAATGCGTAATTAAAGGAATTTAAGAGAAGGTTTCCAACTTTATCCCAAAGGGCTACATTTCTGGTGGGAGGCCATCCAATCCTGGAGATTTGCCATTATTTAAGGACTTCATTGCATCACTTAGTTCTTCCAATGTTAAAGGTGATTCCAATTGATCAGCTTCACTAGGGGAGAGTTTGGGTAAATCCAATTGCTCAAGAAAGAGACTACACTGCGAGGCATCCCACTGGATTTCTGACATATAAAGATTAGAGTAATAATCCTTGAAAGATTTATTAATAGCCAAAGGCTCAAATAAAACTTGTCCCTTTGGATCTCTTATGGCACATATATTCACTTTATTTTCGCTTTCTTTTAACCTTAAGGCAGGAAGGCCCTCTCTAGCTCTCTCTCCTTCTGGTTCTTATTCACTCCATTTACATTTACGGCATTTGGCTGAGACTCTTATCCAGAGCAATTTGATCATTTTTACACAGGTAGACGAAGGTGGTGTTAGGAGTCTTGCCCAAGGACTCTTATTGGTATAGTGTAGGGTGCTTGTTCAAGCAGGGGATTGAACCCCAGATACTCTTAGATACTCTGAGCTTTCTTGCTACTTTGAATACTTTGACCAGTTAACGCAGTTGGAGATCATGGGAAATCATTGTAATCCAAATAGTGGTGAAAAACATCATCTATAATCCAGAGTTACCATGTCTTACCGTCACTCTTGAGCCTAGTTAGCCCCTCACAAAATGGTGAGTGGACCTCAATTTAAAGCAAATAAAAAAAAGTATCTGATTTAAGCATTCCAAGCTACTTATGTAAGAAGCCTACGACATTGCTTGAAGAGAAATACAGCACCTTCTAATTAAAAATGCATGACGTAGATTCATTAAAGGCAGGTTATCATAGTGCTCGGTCTATTATGACAGAACATTCTTTGACACTCTTTTCATTCAAAATCACTTTCAGTGATTAAAAAGACACATGGCAAAGGACTTTCTTTGACAAGGACACGGGCAAAATGTGGCAAACACTCTTTTCAATCTCACGGGAAAGAAAAGCTGAAAGGCGCTCGATTCATTAAAAAAACAGCAGCGCCGTTTAAAAGCAGGTTGATGAATTTCTTGCCGTTTCGTTCGCTGCCTGCCTGGAGATAATGAGAGCAGTGTGTGCAAGGGACACACAAACAGCAGGGCTCTAATCAAATCAAGACAAGGAGTCTAAGCACTAATTGTTCCATCTATCTATTTACACTCACTTTGGAGACTCTGCTTGCATTTCTGTCTACTGTAAAGACACTGCCATGAGAAATGCAGGCTGAGTTGGGGTTCCCACAGTGAAACAGTGGAACGGAAGAGTCGTTCTCCTCGCTTGTCATTACAGAATGTTCAGTAATGCCTTGTTCTGAAATAGGTCCCTTGAATAGGCACTGGGTATTAACCAGGTTAGTGTGAGATACAGTTTCAGAGGTGCTCGGTATTTTAGTTATCAAGATAGCAGTACATTGTGATAATACGCCTAAGGTCTTATTCACACATACTGCGTCTGCGTGATGTGAGCAACAGCTCGACCGCACTGGCCATTCTTACAGACATCATTTGTGCTGTGAAGTAGAGCAGTTGTAGACATTCATTTATCCAGACAAATAAATGGTCACATTAGTCACAAAATGCATGGTATACTTGTTTATCCTGGACAGCATTCGGACTCGTGATTGGCCAAAAGTTTAAAGCCTGGTAGACCAACCTAGAAATCTGTGTGCAGTATGGTATTTCATCATGAATTAAATGTAAAAATTGTGTTTTTAAGTTTATCATTTTCTATTTAATTTTCACTGATTTTCATGGCTTATTTTAATGTACTTTGCTGTGGCGCTTCAGTGCGTCACCTGGGACACTTTGTGTCCGCAACCTGTGTGAAAGCACTGACCAGTTAACATGAGCGCCAAAATGAAAATCAAGACTTTCGACGTCACTCTCACCACACAGACACAATATGTTTGGATCAGGCCTAAAAAGTTATGTTTTAACTGGGTGCATATGTGGTAGGAACTCCACATTACTGTGCAGTTATTTACTGTGCAGTTATTAAACACCAAGTTGTCAAGAACAAAAAACTCGTGCGCAGTATAATCTGCTCTGTAAAGGCAAGCAATGACTCTTACTATGATTCTTATTCCTAATTTATCTTATTTATTTATATATTTATTATATAATTTAGATATTTATTTAGAATTAATATGATCCAGGAAATATTTTCCCATTACTCTGTTATCAGGTTAACTAGGACACTGATGGCTTTTGTGTGAAATGTGTTGAGTTGCTAGTGAGCAAAGATGGGTGAAAGGTGGGGGGGGGTGACTTACCACACTCTCCACAAAGATGACCATGCAGAAATACAACAGACAGCACAAGTATAAGTGAATCCTGACAGGCTTGCTGGTTTCATAAATCATGCACACCCACTTCCTAAACTTCTGGGTCACAGTGGTCATTGGGCGGAAGACAGGATACACCCTGGACAAGTCGCGATTCCATCAAAGACACAGAGACATACACATTCACAACTAGAGGCAATCTGTCATGTTCAATTAGCCTGACCATATGGCCTGTGGGAGGAAACCAGAGCACCCAGAGGAAACCCACAGTCATGGAAACCCACGGGGCAGTCATGGGCTGGGGGTTAGGGAACCAGCCTCGTGACCAGAAGGTTGCTGGTTTGATCCCCAGAGCTGACAGCACATGACTGAGGTGTCCTTGAGCAAGACACCTAACCCCCAACTGCTCCCTGGGTGCTGTGGTTTGGGCTGCCCACTGGGCAAGTGTGCTCACTGCCCCCTAGCGTGTGTGTTCACTAGAATGTATGTGGTGTTTCACTTCATGGATGGGTTAAATACGGAGGTGAAATTTCTTAATAAGGGTTTCTTAATCAAACATGGGGAGAACATGCAAATTTGACAAAAAGGACCCTGGTTGCCCAGCAGGGGAACCAAACCCATGCCCTTCTTGCTGCGTGGCAGCAGCACTACCCACTGTTCCACCAGGCTGCCCTAAATCATGCACACTAATGGAAGAAAAAATGCATATCGCAAAAACTGAAGCACCTCTGAAGCAGGTGGAAATCGCATTTTAACGCAACTGTGAAAATGGGAAATCTTTTAGACCTAAGCCTAGAAGTGGCCATGAAGCATATCTTTTTCAGACAGGTGACAAATTAAAAGTAATCCTGAATAAATGGGAAACAATGAGCATGTTTACATCCTTTATTAACATGCACATTTGGTGATTATAACACATTTGTATTTTGCTTGACCTTATGAAAAGCCCGGTATAAATACTCCCCCAGGACGTATTCTGAGTGAATTATGATTGTTTCATTCAAACCACATTTGTCGGTGGTCAGAGACGGTCTTAACCACATTTCGGACAACTTGAGACTGAAGTTAGGTTCAAACCAAGATGCTTTTGCACTCTGGGTGGATAAAAGTGTCCAAGTTGAGGTTATCAATTCTTATTGCAATGAGGGGGAAATGGTAATAAAAGTAAAACAGAGACAACATGTGTTAATGTCCTTTTTTCATTTGGGGAAAAGTAAAAGGTGGTAAGATCTGGTCACACTGGGGATGCATTTTAGTCAAAAGTGTAAATGGAATCCAGTCAAAGTTTATCCAGTTATAATCTGGACATGAAACACATATTAATGCAAGGTGTAAACAGGTTCAATGACTGCAAATGCTGAGATCTAAATGGTAGAAGGTTCATTAGGGGCATGGATGGCTGGAGCTTCAGTCACAAAGACTGCTCAACTAGCTAGTGTTTCAGTAGGAAAAATGGGGAAAAAAGTACATTTATACTTATAGGAAATACATCAGTCAGAAGGGTCCAAAATATACGTCCAATTACTGTAATGTTTGTGAATTATTATGATTAGTGTGAGACAGAATTTTTCATTGGAAAAGTAGTATGGTCAAATGAGTCATCCTGCACCATATCCACAAATAGGGCATGCATATGTGGTCTACACCGAGTCAACAGTACTGCTCTGAATGCTTAATTCTGTGAAGGGTGTCCAGTGGCTATATATGTTGTTGGGGTCATTTTACTGGCATGGTGTGGATCCAGTTGTCTGTTTAGAGGGAAGTTTACTGCAACTCAATACAAAGTTATTCATCTGTATCAGGCATGTCAAGCTGGGGACTTTCTGGACCAAAGTGTTGTGGAGATCAGCACTTTCCCTCATCTAATGTTCTCCATCCAGTTCAAGGGTTTAATGAGGTAGCGTGCTGAATTCTGCAGTGTTTTGGCCCTCCAGGGCTGGAGCTTGACAAATGTGACCTATATCCTTGGGAGATATATTTCTGCCCTGATGAGAGTGATCCCTTAAAAGATGACAGTGCCGCACTGAAGCAGTTCTGGCAGCTCATAAAGGTCCAACACTTTCCCAAGGCTCTTTTTGTTGTTTTTTCCATTTATCTATAGCAAACCCAGATTTTCAGTTGAACACAAATGTACCATTTGAAACATAAGAGTGTGCAGATGAATAACACCCAGCGCCTTATCTGGATCTGCTGGATGGTGTTTAATAATCTGATTTAGAAAAAATAATAACGGAAATAAAACATGTCGATAAATGTCCACTGACTGATGAGCTATATTTGAGATCTAGTAAGTGGACAATACAGAGGACCCACAAGATATTTCTATTGAAAGTCTTAATCTGTGTGAAGAAATGTCCTGGATTTGACTGACTCTATATTGCTCTGTACTGTGTTTCTCCACAGAGATCAGCTGGGGCAGGTGGATTGGCCATCCCCCTCTGCGCTTTCCAGGGCACTGTGTCACTCCATGCGCCCACAGGCAAAACGCTATCGCTTTCCACTTATGAGGTCAGCAGTGATGGCCTCAAGATCTCCCCCAACAATGCCAAAAAGGTGGAGGTGTACCGCTCCAAGTCTGTGGGCCATGAGCCCAGTGCCGAAGAACCAAGCTCGGGTAGCAGTGGTGGGGGTGGAGCTCCGGCACCTGGGGGTGTGGCTGACACCAATGTGAAGATCCACCTGGAAGTCTTGGAGATCTGTGACAATGAGGAGGCCATGGACAGTGTGTCAATTGTGTCCAATATCAGCCAGTCATCAGCCCATGCCCGCTCCCCGTCGCTGCGTTACTCACGTCGCGAGAACCGCTTTGTGTCATGTGACCTGGGCGAGACTGCCTCCTACTCACTGCTGATCCCAACTAACCCAGATGCCGACAGCATCAACATCCATATCCCTGACACAGTTGAGGCGCACAGGCAGAACAGCCGACGCCAGCGGCTGGATGCTGGCGGTTACCGGGAGGAGATCCAGCTCCTGAACGAGGTCTACAGAAGGCAAGGTGGAGACCTGGGTGACTGAGACCCCGGCCAGCCACTTTATATTAAGACTCTGTTAGTCTGGACTGAGATGGACTTTGAACGTGCTCTGAATTTGTTTTGAGGAAGAAGACTTGTTTGGGTACAGATCATGTCAGAACATGCTTTGAAAGTATTTAGGCAAGAAGGGATGAAGGGGTTCAGTAGAAAGAAGTTGGGGAATTTGGGAGAGACAAGCAGTCAAGGTTAAGTAAACTGGAAGGAAACAAGGAAGTCAGGAGAATGAGAATGACTTGTTGGAATACAGTTCATTTACAGTCTTAGCTAAGGTTCACTGGTCATTTACCAACCAACCAAATGAACAAGTAAATTGGTAAACTACTAAAAAAAAAGGTTAAGCAATATGAGGGAGGTGGGGGCTCAACTGAAAAATAATGGGTGGGGGAGGTCATAGGTTGTTAGTGACAATACGTCAGTGGCAGCTACCAGAACGAGATTCAGGTCCTTAGTAAGGACTACAGAAGACGGTGCTGAGACATGATTTTATTGATATATTTTATTGATATCCTGTTCAGCCACTTTTAAGACTTGAGATGATTTTGAAGTTGCTTTGAATTTGTTTTGGTGAAGAAGACTGGATGGGATGCATTTCATATGAGGGCACTGACAGACTGACAAATGCAGGTTAAACGTGGAATTTTCCCCTAGTTGTGTAAAAATTGTCCTGAGGAAAGAATAATTGTTCAGAAGTTAGGATGATATCAGAGGGAAAACTAGTAATTGTTCAATACAAATAAATTAGAATAGATGGGATGGAAAAGATGCACGAGGTAGGGGAGGCATATCATTAGCAGGAAGATGCCAAATGAAGGGACCCCAAGGGGAACAGGATTTTAATGAGCAGACAGTGTTAAAATGGTATAGGAGTAAGGAATAATAATGCAACTGTAGCTCTGTAGAGAAGCAGGTGAACAGGAGAATGAGACTTGTTAGGATACCGTCTTCCTGAGGTATAGTTCTGAGAGGTTTATTGGTTATTCAACCAATCAAATCCAACTATATATGTTTGTTTTCTTCAATTGGGTAAACTGGTTTGGAGGAATTGTGGGGAGAACAAGGTGGAGAATTTGGGTGACACGAATGGCTAAGGTTAAATAGACTGGAAGAGGGGAACAAAACCTACTTGTGACTAGGAGAAAAAGAATGACTTGCTGGGATCCAGTAACACTGATGTAGGTAAAATATGGAAATAAGGTTTTTGTAAGTGCCGTAAGTGCATTAAAGCTGTCTTGAAGAAGGAATGATGGAGCTGATTTTGAAGGGCAAAGTGCTAAATTGTGAGACAAAAAAGTTGTGGAATGCTAGGGATGGAGGGGCCTCACTGAAAAACATACCGGGTAGATGGGAGGAAATGAGGTCATGGGTTGCTAGTGGCAGGAGAACCAGAACATTTTAGGATACATTTTATATGAGGCTTGACAGAGGTTTGTCATTTGACCAAAGGACAGGCCCAAACAAGGAGGGTCTCCCTAGTTGTATGACCAGTCTTGAAGAAGGAAGGAATAGTCATAGATTGAATAACATTAGAGGTATAGTTGCTGAAGTGTTCAAGGCATGTCAGGCAGGTGGAGACCTTACTAGAAAAGAATGTTTTAGAGAAAGAAATGAAGTCATGGGTTGCTACTGTCAGACAAAGAACAACTTGTCAGGATACGGTTTGTGTCAGAAGTCTGATGGAGGTTTATTGCTCATTTGAAGTTGCTTTGAAGAAAGAAGTGGCAATTAGTGAGCAAAGAGAAGAGTGTTTCTGAAGGTTCTTTCAACTCCCAAAGCAGTTTCACTGCTCTGCAGAGATGACAAGTGAGCACTGGATGGACATGTTTTGCATTTTGTTCAGCTAAAGTGAAGAGACCAGAGAGTCGACGGAGAGTCCTGGAAGGGCAGACAGGGTTGGAGAATGTGAAGGTTTTCACTTTAATTTTACTTCCATCTCACAGCAGTCAGTTGTCCTTGAGCATCTGAATGGGCAGAAACAGTGACGGTTGAAGCCTCAGAAAGACTGACGTATAAAGAATGAAAAAGGGAAGAAAATAGAGAAGCTTGCCACAGGGACAAACAAGACTGTGTCTGTGTGTATTTATGCGTGTGGGCGCGTGTGCATTTGAGAGAGTGAAAAAGCAAGCAGAAAAAGTGATTACTATAAATGCTTATAAGTATTCAAGCTCAGGCACGGGCCATATGGGGACCTGGAATGCTAAAAACCGACTGCAGACATCAATCAGCCCGATGAGATCTACCCAGATGAGAAATAATGAGAATCCCAAATGACTCACCACAAATTCTCTGAGTCATCTTTATATGTGTGCGTATGTGTGTCTTTATGTAGGTCTCTGTGTGTGTCAGTATGTCGCTGTTTATTGCTTTGCTGCTTTCCGTGTTTGGTAGATCCATGTTTCTCCATCCCTCTCTCTCACACACACACACATGCGAATCCATCTCCGGCAGCAATGGTGTCCATTAGCGTGCCAAACAGGATGTTCCGATGCACACGTCTTTGCCCTCGTGCCAGATCCACTGTACGAGAGTGAGGGTGAATGGCAGAGAGAGGTTGTTTTCTGCTGCATTAGCGTTCCGCAGATGCAATTTGCAGAAGAGGGAGCGATGCATATTTTAACCGTTGATGAAAGTGCAAATGAATGTTCATTTCAGAGCCACTTAGGAGACACATTTTCCCACTCTGTTTTCACCCCAGCATATCAAAATGCAGCAGAAATGTAACCCAGGCAACTCGTTTACATTTAACATAGATGCAAATGCAGCTTTGGATTGCGGTATTAAGACGATTCAGCGGAAGGCCTGTCACCTCTAGCCCTTAAATGCATGAAGGTTTTCTCCAACTGTTTGTCCATATCTCGGGCCACTGTTGACTGGACACTTACATCGAATACAAATCAGGCTTCAAACTGCCAAGACAGTGTAAAACTGTCCAAAAGGTAAATCAGATCTTGGAGCTCCTCTGTTGCTGCAACAGTTGTTTGCGTTCACTGTTAACACAAGGTTTGTGTGAGAAATCGTGTAACCACCACACAACCTGCATCAACTCAAGCCTGCTTTCCTGGTTTTTATGCGATGGGAAACAGAAGGAGAAGCCTGACGCCCAGGGTAAACTCAGGGTACGGATAGCTCTGGGTAGCCATACTGTGCCCATTCAAACCATACCTTGTCTAGTTTCCCAGACACAGATTAAGCTTAATCCTAGACTAAAATGGGATTTCAAAGGTAAATGATCCTTGACATTACAATTTAGTCCTAGATTAGTCTTAATCCATGTCCTCAAAACTGGGCCTATATGTCTAAACATGTGTAGACACCAACATTTCTTCTGAAAGCAAAAGTATTAATAGAGAGTTTGTCCCCCTTTACTGGTGCAGCGACAGCCTCTACTCTTCTGCAAACGTTTTATAGTCGACGTTGGAACATTGCTGTGAGGATTTCATTACTTTCAGCGAAAAGAGCATTAGTGAGGTCAAGTATGCTGTTACTTTTGAAAATATAGTGTATCTCTGGCTTTTTGTTACTGATTAAAATGAAAAGTTTGAGGAGCTAAGAGCACCCGGTGAGGAGGGGGAAATGAGGTCATGCATTTAAGGCCTAGATAAGCAGTTTGACTTAAAAGACCATGCTTAATAACATCATTACTCCTTTTTGTACTATATGCTGTAGTATGTACTGTATGTAGGCAAATGGAAATGTGAAAAGGAAAAGGCTACATTCACTGCTGTGCACATAATGGATAAGCTCTGCTAATACTGACAAATGGGCTATAGGCTATTGGCTCATATTAGCTTTCTGTGCCCGCTGTTTACATAGAAGACAAAAGTATTGTGTTTTTTCAGCACGCCATTTTAAAGTGATGTCACTTCAAGCAGGAAAATAGCCAAGGCATTGTGTGACAAAATGTTCTCTTCGGTTGAATGTGCTCATTAAAGATTTATTTACAGAGAACACCCTTATACAAGCGTGTTGATGCTTTTTTCCATTTGTCATCTCACAAATAATCATTAAAGCAATGTGCAGGGCTTCTCGAAATCAATGAACAAGACCTCTTGTGTTTAGATGCTTAATTGATGTTGGGTTTGCCAGGCACACAGCAGAAAATCAGGCTAATCAACCGTAACAGGAGATCACACAGTTGTGTTCGCACTAATCTGAGAGTGTAAGGTCAAGAGTGAAGTCACTTGGGTTATTTTGGATTATTGCCTTCTCTGGACACTTTATGAGCACCACCAAACCTAGAGGTGGTGGTGAACTATTATGCTACATTAATGCCACACTTTATGGACAAAAGTATTAGGACACTCATTTTAATTACTGAGTTCAGGTGATTTAGCCACACCAAGTGATAACAGATCAAATTATGCACATAGTCTTGCATATTGCATTGTCTTAGGATGCCACCTCTACCAAAAGTCAGTTTGTGAAATTGCTATCCTGCTAGATCTGCCCTAGACAACTGAAAGTGCTATTGTTGAGAACTTTAAGTACCTCAGAGCAACAATAGCTGAGCCATGAAGTGGGGCCACCGAGCGCTAAATCGCACAGTATCTTTCTTCTGTTGAATCACTCGATAAAGAGTTTCTGAATTGCCTCTGGAAGCAACATCAGCAATAAACTGTGTTAGGAGTGGAAATATATGTGGAAGTGGACAAATCACACTTCTCTATCTGTCAGTTTGATGGACAAGTCTGGGTTTGATGAATGCCAGGAGAACATTACCTGACTGATTGCATTGTGCCAATTGTAAAGTTTGGTGGAGGAGGGATAATGCAATGAGGTTATTTTTCAAGGGTTGGCCCAGAACTCTTAGTTGCAGTGAAGAAAAATCTTAATGCTTCAGCATACCAAGATGTTTTGGACAATTGTACGCCTCCAACCTTGTAGGAACAATTTGGGGAAGAACCTTTTCTGTTCCAGCATGACTGAGCTCCAATGCACAAAGCAAGGTCCATAAAGGCCTGGCTGGGTGAGTTTGGTGTGGAAGAACATGACAGGCCTGCACACAGCCCTGACCTCAACCCCATCAAACACCTTTGGGATGAACTAGAAAAGAGATTGTAATCCAGACTCTCTCGTCCGAAAGAGTGTCTGACAAAATGCTCTTTTGGTTGAATTGCCAAGAATTCCCACAGACACTCCAAAATCTTATAGAAAGCTTTCCAGAAGATAAGAAGCTGGTATAGCTGCAAAAGGATGTTATGTGTATGTGTCCTAATTCTTTTGTCCATAGAATTTATGTTCATATTATAAAAAAAACAAACAAACATTGAAACATCAGTGATGGTATGCACTAAAGAAGGCGTGCGGCAAGGTAAACATTGCCATGGTAATAGTGTTACTGAAATGTAAGGCCAAAAAAGGTTTCTACCATTGCCTTCTTGAGGAGCTGCCCTACCCTGCAGTCCAAATGGACTGTTTATAGACCCACAGGTATAGCCAAGGTACATCATCACAAGCACAGCCTGTCATTAGACTTCTGTATTGCCTGTAGTGATTGCGCCTGAAATTAATAACTTCTAACACACTGAGGTCCATCTGTTGCTATGCAATTTATCAGCCCCGCTCCACCCCGCTGTCACTGGTCAGCTGTTGCCCAGATATTGTTTGAGTGGTGGTTCGTTCTCAGCACAGCAGTGTCACTGACATGGTAGTGTGTGTGGGGCTGGTACGAGTGTATTAGATGCAGCAGTGTTGCTGTGTCTTTTACACACATCAGTGTCACTGCCAGGTTGAGAGTGGACCACCACCAAAACATTTCCAGCCATGTAGTTAGAAACTGACTGCTGATAAAGGGCTTGAGGATGGCTAACACAAATTGTGCAGCAATACATGGGGTACAGCAGGTTCTTAGCAATCTACTTCCATAACAAGTAAAAAATAGTTTCAGCACACCTGGCTCTGTTTAAATATTCCTGAAGGTCCTCATTACCTGGGTCAGGTGTGTTAGACTGGGGAGCTAAACTATGCAGGATGGAAGATCAACAGAATCAGAGTCAGGCACCCCTCAGCTACAGTCTCTAACTACACCAACAAGGTGGAGCCAGAATGTAGGGGTTTCTAGAACTGTGGCCAGTTAGCTTGGCTTGGAAGTATCATACAGCACTGTGCACTTTGTATTTATCCACTCTTTACATTTAATACAGCTCTCATTCTTTTCAGGAGGCTCACTTTCAGTTTCTCAAATAAATCTGTAAGGATATTTTTCCACACCTCAAAAGTTCAGCCCAATTTTGCCGCCTGAAATGAGTCTGGTGCGATTCTATTCCGAATATGGCCCACATCTTCTGGCCCAGATTAGGTCCAGTTGTGTGGTTTACTTTTGGCTGACTTGTGGCCCTAATCTGGTATGTATGAGGCCCACATCTACACAATATTTCCAAAAGTCTTCACTCACCCATCCAAATAATTGAATTCAGGTGTTCCGATCACTTGCATGGCCACAGGTGTATAAAGCCGAGCCCCTGGGCCTGCAGACTGCTTCTACAGACATTAGTGAAAGAATGGGTCGCTCTCAGGAGCTCAGTGAGTTCCAGCGTGGTACCGTGATCAGACGCCACCTGTGCAACAAGTCCAGTCATGAAATTTCCTTACTACTAAATATTCCACAGTCAACTGTCAGTGAGATTATAACAAAGTGGAAGCGATTGGGAATGACAGCAACTCAGCCATGAAGTAGTCAGCCACATAAAATGCCAGAGTGCTGAGGCCCATAGTGCACAGAGGTCACCAACTTTCTGCAGAGTTAGTTGCTACAGACCTTCAAACTTCATGTGGCCTTCAGATCAGCTCAAGAACAGCATAGAGAGCTTCATGGAATGCGTTTCCAAGGCCGAGCAGCTGCAGCCAAGCCTTACATCACCAAGCAAAACATAAAGCGTTGGACTCTCGAGCAGTGGAGACGTGTTCTCTGGAGTGACGGTTACCAGGAGAACAGTACTTGTCTGACTGCATTGTGCCAAGTGTGCAAAGTTTGATGGAGGGGGGATTATGGTGTGGGGTTGTTTTTCAGGAGTTAGTCCCAGTGATAGGAACTCTTAATGCTTCAGTACCAAGAAGTTTTGGAAAATTTCATGCTCCCAACTTTGTGGGAACAGTTTGGGGACGGCCCCTTCCTGTTCCAACATGACTGTGCACCAGTGCACAAAGCAGGTCCATAAAGACCAGGATGAGAAAGTTTGGTGTGGAAGAACTTGAGTGGCCTGCACAGAGTCCTGATCTCAACCCTATAGAACAGGTTTGAGATGAATTAGAGACTGGAGACTGCGAGCCAAATCTTTTAGGCCAAATTAAGTGATGTTGAGGCCTGGACTCTGGGGTGATCAGTCCACTGTTCTGAGAACACCAACAGCTTCTTTGTTTGATTTGCATGATCTTTTTTTTCCTTTCTCTCTGATGGCTTCTTGACCCATGTGTCAAACACATGATCAGACACAATCCTATCCGGCCCACAAAAATATTTACATTTTCTATTAATATTAGCCAGTTTCGCAATGCACTACAACACAGTCGCTAGCATGCACTGCAATGTAATGTGCTCCGACTCCCCTACCCCAAAAACAATCTATGGGACAATGGTTACACTTCAATTCAGTTCTACACAACTCTACATAATTCCTCACCAGTCATATCACCAAACACACCAGCTGCAGTTCAGCCAATATAAACACCTAATGTTAGCTTAGCAGCTCAGAAACTGAGCCCAAGTCTTAGTGAACTTGCACCAAAGAAAGGATGCCAGGTGTCTAATTCAAGCAAGTAGGTAGGTTTAAAAGACCAAATGGGGATATTTAAATTTTGAATATTACATGTGTTTATGTAATATTACAAGGTCTACAGCATATGCTTGTATTTTACTGCTGAATTTTTTTATGTATTTTAAATTAACAGTGGGCAGTGTGGGCTACAGCACATGAATTAAAAATGAAATAAAAACCTAGGTGTCCTCTGGTCCACAGATTTGTAGAGATTTTTTAAAGTGGCCCTTTTTGACACCCCAGCTGTGGATGGTCAGATGTTAAAATAATGACAGGATCAGAATTTTCAAGGAGGCAATGATTTGTCAGTTAGAACATCCTGATGAACAATTCAGGCTACGTTTCCACAGCAGATAAATGTGGCCAGAATCTGATTTTCTCACCAAATATGATCGTTTTGGTTTGGCTGTTGACATTATTTTTTTAATGTGATCTTTATGCGACATCAGTCTGAACAGATCAGCTCCTAAACTGACCCACATGCACGGAAGAACAATGCTTCAGTGAACGCCAGTCGCTCCTGGAGGATCAGCTTCATCTTCACCAACATCACAGGAGCGATTATGAAGTTCCAGTGGTTGACAGCTGGACTCGTCACCCACAGTGTGTTTGAGTTCACTGTAAAAAGGGCATGTTATTCTGCCACGCCCACTTCTTTGGTTCGTCTCCTCGGATTCTTTAAACTGTTCTTTGACATTGCAGCAGAGTTGGATTGACGTAAAAGTCGCATGAGTTCTGGCTGTTCAGATGGATTCGCATTGCTGCAGATCGGATACGGATGGGACTTCAATACCACATATGAAAGCGTCTCAAATTGGAATTCAAAGTCTCAGATTTAATGCACTTTTTGCTGGTCACACTGACACACGGACGACACATCTGTGCCACATACTGTTTGAAGAAAAAGGATTTGGGCCACTTTTACCTGCTGTGCAGACGTAGCCTTAGTTCATCGTTGTGTGAAATGTATAGGCAGTTACCTGCACAGCACAGTGTGATAAAGCTTGCAATCTAACACATACTATGAAATCTATTGAAGTGAGAGGAGGAAGACAGGATTTCTAGATGCCAGTCTTGTGTAAGAGTGGAATAATTTATGTCTAACTGTCTGCAGAGATTGAGCATGAGAGGCTAATTTCCCCAAATGGGCTTTTAAATGAACATCAGCATGAAGGCCATTTATCTATTTACATCATCAAGATGCAATTCGAGTTTTCATCTTTTAAGCCAGAGTGAATTTAGTCTTGAATCATCAGTGCAGCTCTAACACACTCAGGCTGTTCTTAATAATCATCGGTGCAGCTCTAACACACTCAGGCTGTTCTTAATAATCATCAGTACAGCTCTAACACACTCAGGCTGTTCTTAATAATCATCAGTGCAGCTCTAACACACTCTGGCTGTTCGTAATAATCATCAGTGCAGCTCTAACACACTCAGGCTGTTCTTAATAATCATCAGTGCAGCTCTAACACACTCAGGCTGTTCTTAATAATCATCAGTGCAGCTCTAACACACTCAGGCTGTTCTTAATAATCATCAGTACAGCTCTAACACACTCAGGCTGTTCTTAATAATCATCAGTGCAGCTCTAACACACTCAGGCTGTTCTTAATAATCATCAGTGCAGCTCTAACACACTCTGGCTGTTCGTAATAATCATCAGTGCAGCTCTAACACACTCAGGCTGTTCTTAATAATCATCAGTGCAGCTCTAACACACTCAGGCTGTTCTTAATAATCATCAGTGCAGCTCTAACACACTCAGGCTGTTCTTAATAATCATCAGTGCAGCTCTAACACACTCAGGCTGTTCTTAATAATCATCAGTGCAGCTCTAACACACTCAGGCTGTTCTTAATAATCATCAGTGCAGCTCTAACACGCTCAGGCTGTTCTTAATAATCATCAGTGCAGCTCTAACACGCTCAGGCTGTTCTTAATAATCATCAGTACAGCTCTAACACACTCAGGCTGTTCTTAATAATCATCAGTACAGCTCTAACACACTCAGGCTGTTCTTAATAATCATCAGTGCAGCTCTAACACACTCAGGCTGTTCTTAATAATCATCAGTGCAGCTCTAACACACTCTGGCTGTTCTTAATAATCATCAGTGCAGCTCTAACACACTCAGGCTGTTCTTAATAATCATCAGTGCAGCTCTAACACACTCAGGCTGTTCTTAATAATCATCAGTGCAGCTCTAACACACTCAGGCTGTTCTTAATAATCATCAGTGCAGCTCTAACACACTCAGGCTGTTCTTAATAATCATCAGTGCAGCTCTAACACACTCAGGCTGTTCTCAATAATCATCAGTGCAGCTCTAACACACTCAGGCTGTTCTTAATAATCATCAGTGCAGCTCTAACACACTCAGGCTGTTCTTAATAATCATCAGTGCAGCTCTAACACACTCAGGCTGTTCTTAATAATCATCAGTGCAGCTCTAACACACTCAGGCTGTTCTCAATAATCATCAGTGCAGCTCTAACACACTCAGGCTGTTCTTAATAATCATCAGTGCAGCTCTAACACACTCAGGCTGTTCTTAATAATCATCAGTGCAGCTCTAACACACTCAGGCTGTTCTTAATAATCATCAGTGCAGCTCTAACACACTCAGGCTGTTCTTAATAATCATCAGTGCAGCTCTAACACACTCAGGCTGTTCTTAATAATCATCAGTGCAGCTCTAACACACTCAGGCTGTTCTTAATAATCATCAGTACAGCTCTAACACACTCAGGCTGTTCTTAATAATCATCAGTGCAGCTCTAACACACTCAGGCTGTTCTTAATAATCATCAGTGCAGCTCTAACACACTCAGGCTGTTCTTAATAATCATCAGTGCAGCTCTAACACACTCAGGCTGTTCGTAATAATCATCAGTGCAGCTCTAACACACTCAGGCTGTTCTTAATAATCATCGGTGCAGCTCTAACACACTCAGGCTGTTCTTAATAATCATCAGTGCAGCTCTAACACACTCAGGCTGTTCTTAATAATCATCAGTGCAGCTCTAACACACTCAGGCTGTTCTTAATAATCATCAGTGCAGCTCTAACACACTCAGGCTGTTCGTAATAATCATCAGTGCAGCTCTAACACACTCAGGCTGTTCTTAATAATCATCGGTGCAGCTCTAACACACTCAGGCTGTTCTTAATAATCATCGGTGCAGCTCTAACACACTCAGGCTGTTCTTAATAATCATCAGTGCAGCTCTAACACACTCAGGCTGTTCTTAATAATCATCAGTACAGCTCTAACACACTCAGGCTGTTCTTAATAATCATCAGTGCAGCTCTAACACACTCAGGCTGTTCTTAATAATCATCAGTGCAGCTCTAACACACTCAGGCTGTTCTTAATAATCATCAGTGCAGCTCTAACACACTCAGGCTGTTCTTAATAATCATCAGTGCAGCTCTAACACACTCAGGCTGTTCTTAATAATCATCGGTGCAGCTCTAACACACTCAGGCTGTTCTTAATAATCATCAGTGCAGCTCTAACACACTCAGGCTGTTCTTAATAATCATCAGTGCAGCTCTAACACACTCAGGCTGTTCTTAATAATCATCAGTGCAGCTCTAACACACTCAGGCTGTTCTTAATAGCCTCCGATGCAGGCCTGGATAGAGTACAGCAGGGAAGAGATGGGGGCAATGCCCTCTCCTCACACTCCCCATTCACAGGATAGTCTGGCATATACTAGTGGAGCAGGCTGTTTAGGTGCAGTCAGTACTGCCTGATGTGTGTAGAGCTTTGTGTGTCTGTAGTATTGCTTGAATAAGCATGTAAGGCCATTTGTTCACTGTGTAAAAAACTGTTCTGTACTCTGTGTAAAGCCGCTGCGCTCTTGCCTGTTTAATCCTGCCGCCGGGCTCTGAGGGAAGCTCCTCTGAGATCTTCTCACAGAGTCCTCTGTCCTCTAGTTCTCCACTGGGTCTGCAGTAGCTCTGTGAAGTGAAGTGTCCTCCAGGTCACTCTAGCTTCTGGTTCCGATTCAGGAAGAGAGGGGAGCTGAGGAGCTTCACCGCCTCAGGGAGGGAGGGAGGGAGGGAGGGAGGGGGAGAGACAGAGAGAGATCTATCTATCTATCTATCTATCTATCTATCTATCTATCTATCTATCTATCTATCTATCTATCTATCTATCTATCTATCTGTCTGTCTGTCTGTCTGTCTGTCTGTCTGTCTGTCCTACTACCTGTCTGCCTGAGTATCTATCCATCTACCTGTCTCTCTGCCTATCCACCTGTCTATCTACCTATCTGCCTGTCTGTCTGTCTATCTATCCAACTACCTGCCTGCCTGTGTATCTATCCATCTACCTGTCTGTCTGCCTATCTATCTATCTATCTATCTATCTATCTATCTATCTATCTATCTATCTATCTATCTATCTATCTATCTATCTATCTATCTATCTATCTATCTGTCCACCAGTCTGTCTGTCTATCTATCTATCTATCTATCTATCTATCTATCTATCTATCTATCTATCTATCTATCTATCTATCTATCTACCTGTGAGAGACTCATCCAGAGTACAACTAGTTTCTGGCTGGTCTCTGTGGGCTGACAGAGCCCCTCTCTACTTTGCTCTGTACAATTAAGTGTAATTTACTTCCTGAGTGCTGTACAAGGCAGTGTTGGGGAAAAAGGAGTTGAAAGAGAGAGAGAGAGAGAGAGAGAGAGAGAGAAAACACTGAGAGAATGACAGAGGTGCCAATTACCCCGTAAAAGATTGAACACACACCTGCAAGAAGAGGGAGGATAGAAACTTAAACAGGACAGCCTGTCATGTAGCCCTGGCCCGAAAGATGCTTTCAAAGCTTCCACAGCAGAGCGAAAGGAAAAGAAGAACAGAGGAGAAAGGAAGAGAGGAGGACGAGACAGACAGCTGGCACACACTTCTGTCAGCCCTCCCTACTTAGAGCTGGCAGCGTGTCATTTCTCCACAGAACACACACACACACACATTTTGTAGTCCTACAGTTACAGACTGCAGTCCGTCTGTGTCTCTGCATACTTTATTAGTCTATTCTTCACTGGTCAAGACGCCCACAGGACCACCACAGAGCAGGTATTATTTGGGTGATGGATCATCATGTGGTGGTGGTGGTGTGTTAGTGTGTCTTGTGCTGGTATGAGTGGATCAGACACAGCAGTGCTGCTGGAGTTTTTAAACACACTGTGTCCACTCACTGTCCACTCTGTTAGACACTCCTACCTTGTCAGTCCACCTTGTGGATGTAAAGTCAGAGACGACAGCTCATCTGCTGCTGCACAGTTTGTGTTGGTCATCCTCTAGTCCTTCGTCAGTGGTCACAGGACACTGTTGGCTCAATGTTTTTGGTTGGTGGGCTGTTCTCAGTCCAGCAGTGAAACTGAGGTGTTTAAAAACTCCAGCAGCACTGCTGTGTCTGATCCACTCAGACCAGCATAACACACAGAAACACCACCACATGAGTGTCACTGTTGAGAATGATCTACCACCTGTATAAGACCTGCTCTCTTGGGGCCCCTGGGGTTCCT
>NC_051217.1:40947357-40959857 GCF_015220715.1 Pygocentrus nattereri
GAGAAAGAAACAAGAGAAGAGAGTGAAAGAGAGAGGAAGACCAAGAGAGAGAGAGAGAGAGAGAGAGAGAGAGAGAGAGCAGATAGAGTGAAACAGGAAGAATGAGAGAAAGAAAAGAGAGAGAGTGGAGAGAGAGGGATAAATAGAAAGAGAGAGGAACACTGCCGACCCCTGCCTTACAGCACCGTGCATGTACCCCTTCACCATGAATACATTTGAAAGACTACACCATCACGAAAACAATGTCTCAGTCATCATGACTGAGAATACAGAAATGTAGAGATCTTTTTTTTGAATGCTTATTAACAGAGGAGATCGGCTTAATTCTGCCCTACATGCATTGGTTGGTGTTTTCCTTTGGACTTTCAGGATCATTCTCCAGAATTCTGCGTGCAGGGCTTCTGTTGGATGCTTGTCCCATCTGGTGTCCTCACTCCCATACAGCGCAATGGGCTGAATCACACTATCAGACACTGCACCAGATTGAAATGGGAATGTCGATACTGTAGAATCTCCTCCTGATTCCGTACAGCGCTTGCCAGATTTTTCCTTTAAGTGGATTCACTGCTGCACTGAAACTCACAGATACGACTCCCAGTATCGATCATAACTTTTGCCTTCTTCAGGTTTACTGCCAGGGCCCAGTGCTGGCAGTACTGCTCCAGCAGGTCCAGGTGCTGTTGTTGCCCCTCTGCGCTCAGAGACAGCAGCACCAGGTCATCTGCGAAGAGCAGGAACTTCACCTCCTCATCCTGAAGAGCAAGTCCAGGAGCTATTTCAGAATATGTCACACTATGCTTTCTTCAGTATTTAGACATTGTTAGTAAAAACAAAAACATTGCAAATTGAGCATAATTACTGTAGATTGGAATTCTTGCAGCACAGGATGTAAAATGTTAACTAGTAATATGTAATCATTGTGTTTGATTGTGAAGTCCTGAAGTATCGCGATATTACATATTTAGCACATTGCCCAGCTCTAGTCTCCCACTGCTTCTTTTATTATTGGTAGTACAGTGGTGAACAGTAACTGAGTAAATGTAATTAGTTTCTGTACTTAAGTAGTTTGTTTTCGTGTATCTGTACTTTACTGAAGTTTCTCCACTCTGGGCGACTTTTTCCTTTCACTCCACTACATTTCAGAGTCTAATATCTGACTTTTTTTCTCCGCTACATTTTAAGAAATCTGTTGTTCCTTTTGGTTTCTGTGTGTATAAAAAGATAACATGTCAAAACGAACGAAGAACAAAGTGAGAACACCGATCATCAGTGCTGTTGATCATTTTAATAGACATCAGCATCACTGATTAATGACATTCTATTAAGAACTTGGAGTTACAAGAGAGACACTGGAGTATTTTCACCTAAACTGAGTTGATAAAGCAAGAGTCTTGTTACAAAAGTGATAACAGGACATTAGAGCCATAATTAATCAATACTTAAGTACATTTGAAGGAAAATACTTTTATACTTTTACTCAAGTGGAGGTCTAAAGGGAGAAACTTCTACTTTACATATGGTGCAGTGAGTAGCGCTGTCGCCTCACAGCGAGGAGGGTTCAATTCCCCAACCGGGTGACCGGGGTCCTCTCGGTGTGGAGTTTGCATGGTCTCCCCTTGTCTGTGTGGGTTTCCTCCCACAGTCCAAAGACATGCAGTCAGGTCAATTGGACATGCTAAATTGCTCCTATGTGTGAGTGAGTGACTATCTGTGTCTGTCTGTCTGCCCTGCGATGGACTGGCGACCTGTCCAGGGCGTATCCTGCCTTCCGCCCGATGACTGCCGAGATAGGCTCCAGCACCCCCCAGCGACCCAGAGGGAGAAGTGGCTTGGAAAATGTATATATGTTTATATACATAGCACATCATATTAAACCCTATGGATTAAGAATGGGATCTCACTCAAGTTCATATGCTTGTGAAGCCAGACGACCGAATACTTTTTGCCAAAAAAAAAAAAAAAATATATATATATATATATATATATATATATGTGTGTGTAAAAAAGGGGGCAGTCGTGGGCTGGAGATTAGGGAACCAGCCTCGCGACCGGAAGGTTGCTGGTTCGATCCCCTGAGCCGACAGTCCATGACTGAGGTGTCCTTGAGCAAGACACCTAACCCCAACTGCTCCCCGGGCGCTGTGGATAGGGCTGCCCACCGCTCTGGGCAAGTGTGCTCGCTGCCCCCTAGTGTGTGTGTGCTCACTAGTGTGTATGTGGTCTTTCACTTCACGAATGGGTTAAATGTGGAGGTGAAATTTCCCCGTTCTGGGACTAATAAGGGTCACTTAATTAGTGAATTTATATATATATATATATATATATATATATATATATATATATATATATATATATATATATATATATATATATATATATATATATATATAAAATGTGTGTATATGTATATATACATAAATGTAGTGTAGAGTAGAAGAAACATAATTCTGTCAGTTCAAACTGCTTCAGCATAAAATATTGTAATAATTAAAAAATTTAAGCTCCCGAGACAGCGAACCGTCGGCACATAAGTGCGTCATAAGCCGCCGCCCGAGTGCTGAAAACACATGACGTCATTTTTTGTGCGACCAGCCGCATTCGTTCGCCGGTGAACAGAAAAAAACAGATTTTTCATTTCGGGAGGAAAATTTAAACGAATTTGGGTTTAAATCCAGCTGACACGGCTGTTCGTGCACGTGCGAGGGACGGGGACACGCACCAGGATGTTTCTCTGATTTAAGAAGTAAAGTAGAGGCTTTAAATCTCCTTGGAAACGGCGCTGAGAGGTTCCTCGTCTCTGCTGCCTCAGTAAGACAACAACAACAACAACAGCGGTTTTCCTCTCCGCGCACTTTAATGCCTGAAACGGCGACACACGGCCTCGTTTCGCTTATTTTCACACACTAGCAGTCTAGAGGGGCTTTACTTCGCCGCCTGCCTTCGCCATGAGCCACGGCGGTGCTAACAGAAGGGGTCGGAGAGGAGGTGGAGGAGGAGGCGGGTGGCGAGGAGACAGAGAGCCGCGGTGTGAGCGCGGAGGAAACTGGGGCAGCTCGAGCTGGGAGGACCAGGAGGAACATAGCCGAGGAGGAGGTGGAGGTGGAGGTAGAGGAGGAGGAGGACGGGGAAGACACCCGCCTCACCTGAAAGGACGGGAGATAGGACTGTGGTACGCCAAATGGGGAGGCATGAAGAGGAACGAGGCAGAGAGAAAGTCGGTGAGTTGTTAATATTCGTGGGTGGCAGGAGGCACTCAAAGCTCTCTACACACCTGCCTTTCCTCTGAAGTCAGCCCTTTCCTGCAGGAACAGCCTCCCAGTCTTCTGGGAAGGCTTCACCCTACAGTCATGGCCAGAAATGTTGGGAATGGCACAGATGTTGGTTTTCACAAAGTTTGCTGCCTCAGATTTTTTAGAGCCTTTTGTCAGATGTTTATATGGTGTAATGAAGTACAGTTATAAGCGTTCCATACGTGTGTTCAGTTTTTATTGACATAGGAATGGTATCAAAACATCCTCCAAGAGCAGCTTCTCCCAATGATCCAGGAGGGCTTTGGAGATGAACAGTACGTTTTCCAGCATGATGGAGCACCATGTCGCAAGGCAAAAGTGGCTTGGTCAACAAAACGTTGAAATTTTGGGTCCGTGGCCAGGAAACTCCCCAGATCTCAATCCCATTGAGAACCTGAGGTCAGTCCTCCAGAGGGTGGACAAACAAAAACCCAGAAACTGTGATCAACTTCAAGCACTGATTAGGCAAGAATGGATCACCATCATTCAAGATTTTGCCCAGAAGCTGATCTCCAGCACGCCGAGGGCGAATCGCAGAAGAAAGGTCAACACTGTAAATGTTAAGTCTTTGCTTAAACTGGACGTATTTGTCAATAAAAAGTTAAGACACGTATGGAACGCTTAGAACTGCACTTCATTACACCATATAAACATCTGACAAAAGGTTCTAAGAAAACTGAGGCAGCAAACTTTGTGAAAACCAACATCTGTGCCATGCTCAAAACTTTTGGCCACGATTGTACACTCTGAAAACCTTTGGTTCTTCAAGGGTTCCTCAATAAGGAACCGTGAGTTCTGTTTACAACCGTTTCATGCTTAAGTGGCTCCTTGCGTGGTGAAATAGTTCTTCACATTGATGGAAATGTCTTTTGTGTGGTTCTATGCTGCAGCGGTGGAAGAAGTACACAAACCACTGTACTTGAGTTAAAGTAGAGACCCCCAAGGTAAAATATCACTCCAGTAAAAGTAGAAGTTCCTCCCTTTAGACCTCCACTTCAGTAAAAGTACTAAAGTATTTACCTTCAAATGTACTTAAGTATAAAGTAAAAGTACTAAAAGAGTAATTCTGGCTCTGATGTCCTGTTATCATTTTTATAACCAGACTGGCTTCATGAACTCATTTCAGGTGAAAGTCCTCCAGCGTCTCTCTTGGTAAACCAGTCTTTTAATAGAACGTCATTAATTAGTGACGCTGACGTCTATTAAAATAATCAGAAGCACAAAACACTGAAGGTAAACAGTTTCCATCAGGGAGAACCGAGTGGCTCTGAAATCACTTTTTACACACAAGCAAAGTTTCAGTTTCAGATTTATTTACAACTTAGTTCCAAGTTTAAGTTGAATAAAAACTGGCTTTAAACTCAGGATCACAGATGAGCTCCTTTACTATGTTGATCTGTAGGCGTCTGTTCATAAACATAAACCAGCCCAAACTCATTTACTATAAAATGAAATGGTGTTTGTAGAAATTCAGAAAAAAGCCGCGTCAGTCTCGACTGCATATGTGGACATATTTCTATATTGAGCTCTATTTACACAAAGTTAGGTTAGTTCATCATTTATGTTGAACAGACTCTCCCAAAGTTTTACGCTGCTGCGCTGACGTTGAACCGCGTGCTGCACTGGGTCGGTATGACCAACAAGTCAAAACCAGCTCTAAACAAAGTGACCGCTGGGCCCTGATTGGTGCTCTGGCTTTGCGCTTCTTTCGTTTTGTATTGTTACGTTTTTATACACACAGAAACCAAAAGGAATGACAGATTTCTCAGAATGTAGGAGGAAAAAGAAGATATTAGACTCTGAAATGTAGTGGAGTGAAAGTAAAAAGTCACCCAGAGTGGAGAAACTTCAGTACACATACATGAAAACAAACTACTTAATTACAGAAACTAATTACATTTACTCAGTTACTGTTCACCGCTGCTATGTAGCAGCAAAAGGGGTTCTACCATTGTTATGATGTCACAACAGAAGAACCCTTTTTGTGCTATATAGAACCATAAAGAACAGTCTCCATCAATCTAAAGAACAATTTAAGTGTGAATAGTTCTATATAAATAGCATTATTCTCAATATATCTATTCCTTTCGTTAAAGAACCTCTGAAGAACCATGGTTTTAAAGTGTGTTGATGTTTGGACATTTATGTGAGGATTTACGTTGAGTGCATTAGTGAGGTCAGGTAGTGATGTTGGATGGTCAGATCTGGATCACTTCAACTCATCCCAAACACATTGGATGGAGCTCCATCACTCCAGAGAATGCAGTTCTACTGCGTCACAGCCCATTTTGGGAGGCTTTATATTGATTTTGCCTATTTTTGGCATTGGCCATGGTGACCCTAGACTCATGTACAGCTTCTCCAGAGCATCCCATTCTGTTGGCAGTGCTTTTTTCTGTAGAGTTTATTCAAGCTGGTGCTCATGCAGTGTTTTACTAATGTTGTACCTTAGTTTTACTCAACAGTGTGATCATTTAACACGATACTGTAGGTGAAAACCTAAAGCTGTGAACCTTAATTCAATATGGTAGGTCGTAATCTTGTCATTCGCTGCAGGTCTTCATTCAGCACGTTTTGCTGTGCGTTTTTGGGCTTAGTAGAGAAACATTTTGGAATATTTTGGGGAAATTTGAAGGCACACCTGTCAACAAAGGGTAGCGTAGTCATTACTCCATCCATCCATCCATCCATTTTCTAAGCCGCTTCTCCGTCAGGGTCGCGGGGGGATGCTGGAGCCTATCCCAGCAGTCTTCGGGCGAAAGGCAGGATACACCCTGGACAGGTCGCCAGTCCATCGCAGGGCAGACAGACAGACACAGACAGTCACTCACACACTCACACCTAGGGGCAATTTAGCATGTCCAATTGGCCTGACTGCATGTCTTTGGACTGTGGGAGGAAACCGGAGAACCCGGAGGAAACCCACGCAGACACGGGGAGAACATGCAAACTCCACACAGAGAGGACCATGGCCGCCCGGCCGGGGAATCGAACCCAGGCCCTCCTCGCTGTGAGGCGACAGCGCTACCCACCACGCCACCGTGCCGCCCTAGTCATTACTCATGTTTTTCTATATGATTTGAATGCATGCGCTTTTTTTTTCCAGTGAAGGAGAACCTTTTTCGCATTAAGCTGACAGGTATTTCTCTTCATCTTCAGAGAGCTGTAGTCCAGATGGATGAATCCAGAGAGCAGCACATCACACAGCTCCTGAATTCAGTCCAGCGAGGGCCGCCCCAAGAAGCTCACCCCTCTGCCTTACCATACCAGCAGGTGAAGCCGGAGCCCAGCGGCCACAGGTGAGCCTACCACTGCTGAACCCAGATCAGATCCCATTTTTAGAGAAAAAAACCCAGGTCCAAGCACCCATGAGCAAGACAGTGGCTATAGTGGCAAGAAAACCTTCCTAAGAGCGCAAGGTAGAAATACTGAGAGGAACCCATCCTTCTCTGGTTAACACCAGGTCAGGTAGCAGTATGAGCAGAGAAACACACACAATTACAGTGAAAATGATGTGTTTGAAAGCAGCTTCGACCTCTCAGTGTGTTTGTTGTTAGACAAAAATATCCCGTTTCTTAAGCAATAGAACATGATGGAGTGTCATCGCAATAACACACAACCTTGAATGTTCTGTTGCTTTTATACAACAGTTAAATAAATGAAGTAATTAATAATCTGGGCCTGAACGGAGCTTTTAATATGTTTTAATGTTCGCAGTTACTTTACCAAATTATAGCTCCTTAACAAGCAGCTTGTTGCTAGATCAGAGTAATGAGCTCCGCCCACTCCTTGCTTAGTCTGCTGTAAGCCTCACCTTCTGAAATACAGACTGAGCCATAAAACTGACCCACTATCAGGTTCAGCTCAGTTTCGTCAGTATTAATGTTGTTTTGTTCCAGCCGGTCTGCAAAGCTTCTTACAGCCCGTTTAGTTTGGCGAATGGTGTCGGGTTCAGTTCTGGCTGATTCCAGGTTGTTCAGCTGTTCTTCTGTCACAGCTGACGACTGAAAAGCCGCTCAGTGGTGACGACAGTTTGGGAATTTAGTGTCGTCTCATCTTCAGAGTTGGACCAAATCGGCTGTGGGTCAAATGTGATATTAAGTGTCCATTTTCTGTTTGTGGCAAAGTAAGAAGTGAAAACGTTCAAATTACTCGAGCCTTTCTTACGGCGGTCTAAGTTGTTGCTTAGCAACAGCGTCCTAGTGGACAAACACTATCACTCCACTAAGACACCGTTGATTGAGAGAACGTCTCTCAAACAATCAGCTTGCGTGGCTGGAACTAACTGTTGTATAATATCTGATAAGAAACAAATGACCTCACCATAAAGTAGCTGAACACGCAAAGAATCTTTTGCATGATTAAATGGTTCTTTGCACCATGAAGGAGAAAGAATGACCTGTAGATGGTTCTGTATAGAGCTTTTTTGAAAAGGGTTCTATATAGCACCAGAAAGGGTTCTGCTATTGTTACAATGTCAAACATTTAACGTTAGCACACCCCTTTCTGGTGCTATATAGAAACCTTTTCAATTAGGTTCTATGTAGAACCATCTGTAGCACATATTCCATCAATCTGAAGAAACTTTCTCTCATACAAAGAACAGTTTAATCATGCAAAGGCTTCGTTGAGTGTTCATTGCTCTATGAAAACCTGGTTCATTTCTAAAGAACCCTTGAAGAACAATCTTTTTGAAGTGTGCATGGTGACACACAAATGATACTAACAGTCACAAACATGTTTTTTGTCAGTTTTTTAGACATGATCATGAATGCCATAATGCTGGTCCTGGTTATCCCTTTGTCTTTCAGTTACTTTGATGGGGATGATCCTGCAGAACAGCAGCAGAAACCAGTGAAAGTGACAAAAATTGAGCCGAAGGTGGAGAGGGAGACAGAAAGGGAGGAGATGAAGAGGAAAGTGGAGGAGGACCCCAACGACAGAGATCTGGAATATCTCTTTCAGGATTTGGTTCAAAAGCCTTCATTGGATGCAGAGCTGAGGAGTGATTTTCAAGCTAAACTAGAGAATTCAAAATACCTGGAAATGCTGGTGAGAGAGAATCCTCATCATTAGTTTTATTATTAGCATTGTCTGTGTAATTATCACCTGTTATCAGGCTTTTTCTGCCTAATCCCAGCTGCTGTCATGCTCTTTTTTTTTTTTTATACAGAAATTCAGAGAGAAGTTGCCCTCGTATGGTATGAGAGAGGTAAAGTACTTCACTTAATGCTTGTTTATACTCATGATACGTGATGATTCAGCACTGGGTCAAAGGGTTAGGCTGATGATCTGGCGTTAGCTCCTCCAGGACCTCGAACTGACCCGTTTTATACCAAGGTTTAATATGTGACTCTGCAAAACCCCAAAATTAAACATGATACATTTGTACTGTTAATGCAGGAGCTGGTGGGTCTGATAGAGGCGAACCGCGTGGTGGTGGTCAGCGGTGAAACTGGCTGCGGCAAAACCACGCAGGTCACACAGTTTATCCTAGACGACTACATCCAGCGTGGATTGGGCTCCCTCTGCAGGGTGGTGTGCACCCAGCCAAGACGCATCAGCGCCATATCTGTGAGTATGATTGGCCAGGCTGGGTCACATGGGTTTGGTGGACTCGAATGCCGATCAATAAGGCTGCCCTGATATGCATGTTTTCTAAATGTTTAATAGGGTTCAGGCTCCTTATGTGAGCTGTGTTAGATTTAATGTAGGATTGTCAATTATTAGTCGAAAAATAAGTTCATTTTCATCAAAAATTGTTATGTGTCTGTGCAGGTAGCAGAGAGGGTTGCAGCTGAGAGGGCGGAGCCTGTCGGAGAGGGGCGGTCCTGCGGGTATCAGATCCGTCTGCAGAGGTGAGCATATATGCATGGCTCAGCTGTCCTCAGAGAATTGCTGTCCCTGTTCTGACACAGAAAGTGAGTCAGTGTGTCCAATTATCCTGTGAAGTGTGGACAGTTACTCTGAGTCTAGTCTTCAGGGAGACGCTGGACAGTAATAGGATTCTGGATGGCAACATGGGAGAAACTCCTCGTCTGATTAAAGAGAGAGCACAGGAAAAGTTGCCTATGAACTGATCTGCTGGTGTTTCTGTCTCTGTCCCAGAGGAGTAAACTCTTTTGATTGAGAGAGTCAAATGTCTTTTTCGGTAACAGATGTTTTGTTATTTGAGAATTAACACTGTATTATCTCGAGAGTGACTGTGATTTTGCAGTTTAGTATCTCATTAGTGAGGGGTATTAAAGTCTTCTGAAGGTGGTGATTCAGTTGCGTCCATTGTTAGAATTGATGATAATTCTCTTCTTGTTTCGGCTGCTCCCTTTAGGGGTCGCCACAGCGGATCATCTGCCTCCATCTTGCCCTATCCATTGCCTCCTCTACTTTCACACCAAAGAATTGATGATAATTGATTATAATAATAAGTAGACGAATAATAAATAACACAGTTGGCCTCACTCTCTCTGGGTGGGTAGGGTAGCCCTCCCCATCTCCTCCCATTACTCAGCACTAGCTCAGCAAACAGATACTATCCGTAAAAGGCAGTTGGTCCTCCCACCTCAAAAAAAGTGTCTGCGTATTGATGAACAAACCCACCCCCATATGAAATATTGTCTTTTTTGTTTGTTTGGGTTTTTTTTTTCCCCACTGTACCAGTGCAGTGGTTTTCAACCTGTGGGCCGCAGTGGTACTGCTAGGGGGCTACAGTTGTGTTTTTTGTTTGTTTTTTTTGCAACCTAAATTTGTATTATTTATTTATTAGAATATGTAGACATAAGTTAAGCTCCCTGGACAAGAATTAGTCACCCTGTGTGTTAAAGGTGGTAGTAACTTTAGGCTCTTGGAGGTGATGTTGCACAGGGATGATCAGGCTAAAAATACCTGAGGGTTGCAGGACAGAATTCATAGATTGAGAAAAGGTGGTACAGTGTAAGGAATGTCACATTTGCTGTGTGGAAAGTGAGTCCCAGGCTGATGGTAATGATTGGAATGAAATGAATGAAAGGAGTAATTTCATTTGGGCATGCCAAAGGCCACAGTGTGAAGGAAGTAGCTGAATTTGCAGGTGTGTCAAAGCGTATAGTCATACGGGTCGACCAGCAGTGGCAAACATCTACAGGAAATTCTCATCAGAGTTGTGTCCGAAAGATGAAACTGACGGACAGGAACATGTGGATAAAAATCGCGTGGCTTCCAGTCAAGTATTCCTTCCAGAAGTCAACGAAGGTCCTTCACAACCAATTTCTGAAAGAACGCTCTGCAGGGAACTGGATACTATGAACATATGGAGCAGAGCGGTGCACAAGAGGCCTTTTGCCCACTTCTGCTTGCAAAGTTGTCTGGTTACAGTGGACATACAAAGAGGAATGTTTCTGACTATAACGGTGTTATCTGGTCAGATGAATCTTGTTTCTGCCTCTATGTGAATGAAGTTGTGTTCATCATACACTTCAGGAAGCCTTCAATGAGGACTGCATGCAAGGTGTGGGTCAAGCTGGAGGACCTCTGTGATATTTTGGGGATGTTTAAATTACATGGAAATGGGTCCTTTGGTTGAAGGGACAGTGCATTTGAACCACAGTGCCGACATTGAGCTGCTGGACAACCAGGTTTCACCTTTTACTCATCTTCTTAACAAGGAACTTAACACCCTTCTATCCCTGTATTCCAAGATGACGATTCTCGCATTCTCACTGCAAATGTGACTGATTAGCACGATGAAAATTCAGGAGCATTCAAACATCTGGACTGGCCCACAAAATCCCCAGATGTAAATCCTCAAGAAAATCTGTGGGGCTACTTGGAACAGTGAGTAAGATGGCATGAAGGCATCCACAAAGTCTGGCTGAGCTGTGCATTTCTTTGATGCAGTTGTGGCTGTACGTTGACGTCACCTACGTCCAGAAACTTGTCCAGTCCAGGCCAGATCAATTCGCGATTCTTATCTGTGCTCCTGGATGTTAGAGGCTATTAGAGGCTATTAGGTGCGTTTCGGTCACAGGTGATCTAATTTATTTATTTTGTCCAAGCTTGGCTTTCAGCAATGGTATGTCATAATTAGGTCGACCTTTTTTTATTAGCCTATTAATACTTATGTTTTCAGTGCAAGTCAAAACGTTGAACTTTTTTGTTTTGTATTAAGTTTATTTGTCATGGGTAAATGTTACAGAGAGAGTCTTTCAGAAACAGCTGCCTACAAATGAAACCAGATCTCAAACTGAGAAAAACACAAAAACCCACCATAATCAGAAAGGAGTTAAAGGCCTTGTTGCGCTGCAACACAAACAACAATACATCCAGAATATCTTCAGGTGACAAAGGTCCCCTTTACTCCTCGCAAAACAGGCAAACTACCACTGAGTGGGCTTCTCTCCATGCTTGCGTAGTAACCAGAGCACAGAAAGTTTCACCAGTAGAACTTTTGAGATCTTTCGGATCTGGCTTGTATGTTTGAAACTCAGTTTGAGATGCTTACACCATCTGTGAGAAAGCAGGAGGTAAACAAAACCATGTTGCCATGGAAAGTTTACAGATATCAAACAGAGGGTGAATAAAATAACATCATATTTTCATCATTTGAAAAATCGTGTTTGGTTTGCAGGATATTATCAGTAACTAAAATACCGAAGGAATACGTCGCGTTTGGTGTGTAAAGACCTTTATCATGTCCGAGGATCCTGTCATGTCCCATCCTGTACTGATCTAATGATTTCGTGTGGGGTAGTGGAGTGTTTGAGGGCCAGCTCCAGCCTTTTAGGGGCCCTAAAGCAGGTTAGCTAATGGGCTGTAGCACAAAATAAAGACGAACTATCACCGATTGCCACCAGCTGCTGTCTGAATCTAACCTTTATAACTGGCTAGTTTATGCATTGATAAAGACTGGATGCTGGTTTGGGATTCTTTTAAGTTATAATTATGCACGTAACCTTCTCCACATTCTCAGTCCAGGGGCATCACAGTCTCTCAATGCAGTATTTCTTCAGCTAACTTTAAGCTAAGTCGGCTCTAAGCCTGGCAGCAGTGTTGGCGGCGCTGCTTTTATCATTATAAATGCTTTACTCTCTATTCCTTATTTATTTTGTGGGATTATTTTATCCTTCTCCTGTGGCCACTCCTCGTGCTTCACCTCATTGGCTGTTCATCGTAATCATAATCCTCATGCTTTCGTGTACAGATGCACAGGGAATAATCTGAGTGTCTGAACCTGGG